>NW_021605548.1:472240-598103 GCF_004785775.1 Grammomys surdaster
CTCTCTCTCTCTCTCTCTCTCTCTCTCTCTCTCTCTCTCTCTCTCTCTCAGATACTCCCTCCTGTACCTTTGCCATTGAATCTTTAACTACCATTTTCCCACTTCTGGATGGTCTCCAGTATGTTCTTCTCAATTTTCTACACCCTTAGGTAACACAGAAAAAGTAGCTGTCCCTTTACACACATACACTGATGGGCCTCTTGCCGGCTTCTCTCATCTCGGGAGCACACATGTATGGGGTTTCTCGCAGGATGCCTCTCAACTTTGAGTAAAGGCATCCTAAGCCCCAACCTATGAGGCTGCTTCTGGGACACTGTTGTTTGAGGGGCGCGCGTGTGTAGTCGTCTCGCCGGCAAAAACATACACACACACACACACACCAGAATCCTTCCGTAGAAACACGTTTATTCCCATAAACCAAAATGGTGGTAGAAGACGAAAAAGATGGAGAAAGGCACTGTTTTATACCCTAGAGCAGTGTAATCACCTCTCATTGGCTGCTTACTCGTAGCGCGCCAAACGCCGTGGGATGGGCTTAGCTTTGGCGGGCTTTACCATGGCACATGCGCAGTTTATTTGTTTACTAGGAAGAATTATGGCTGACAGCACCACCTAGCGATGGCGGACTTTGCCAGCACCTGCCGCGGCTCCCAACAACTGCCCCTTTATTGTTTTAAAAAACAGAGGGTGGTAGGGGTCCCTGGGAAGGTTACGTAACTCCCATATTTGGGGGTCTCACGGCAGGTCTGAGTCTCTCAGAGGGTGGTGCTCAAATGTGTGAGGCTTTACAGGGTGCCTATACCAGAAGCCCTAGGGTGCAGCGGCTGAGGAATCTGTCTACTGGCTATTTCTTTTTTTTTTTTTTTTGATTTGTTAAACAGGCACTGGCCAATGTCCCGTGTCTAGGCTGACTGACATTTCTCCACAGCCAGCACCAAAGAATGGTGAGCTCTCTGGCTAGGCTACGAGGGTCGCGCACCCACACCTGGCATTCTCAGAATGTGCGCCCCAGGTAGTGGTCACTCGTAATGCCTGTCACCGGGTAATATCACCATTCGTGGTGTACCTCTGGCATATGAGATCAGCTTATTCCCGTCGTTGGGACCAATTGGCAGCCGGCCTGGAGACAAAAGGATGGAGTTATCTAACTGGCTGTTCTTGGCCTGTCTAGTGTGGTACCGGTTATGACTCAAACCTCAGGCCGATCGAGCGAATTCCATCTTGGGGGAATAAGTGTTCAAGAACCAACAGTTTAAGGCAGTCTCCCTTACCCTACCAGGTGCAATGGAAACGAGTCCTCTGGGTGCAAGGGCTAAGGGGAACAGAAAGAGATGCAAACACCCATCCCTGTGCAATGGAGTCATCTCCTAGGGGTGCAAGGGCTGTTTGTCTCAAAATTCAGGTACCACAGCTACACAGACAAGGATCAGTCAGGCCAAGACTCCTCACTGACCCAGTGTAATGGGCAAATCTTCTGGGGTGCAACGCTGATGGCCTAACATTTAGCACCACCACTCGTGAGGGGGAGACTGCTTATAATTGAGGCAGTGATAACCACACTGCAGGGGAAGCCCCTAGTACTTTGGAAGCGCCTGTGCAAAAATAGCCTTGTCAAGATTATGTTGAGCTCTGAGTTTGCAACCAACCAAAAGATGAATACTAGTCCGCAACATAGGGCATACCAAACAGGCCTACTCCCACCCACTTAAAAAAGGGAAGAAAAGGAAAAGAAAAGAAGAAAGCTGAAGAATTTCAGGAGGACAGTCCCTCAGTCAGGGACAGATCCACGCGCGTCGAGTTGATGTTCACCACAGTTGCTCTCAATTTTCTGAGTGTCTCACTGAAGTTTTCTGAGCAGTTTCCTGTAAGATACTGAAACAATTTTCTGGACAGATTAGTTACACGAGTAAAGTTTTTATACTGTACACTGGTGATGTAAAGTGTACCCTGTTTTCTCTCACATCTCAATTGGGCTAGTTGAAAGAGGATATCCAATCTCTCTCTCACTAAATCAAGGCGTTGATTAAGGATCATTAGCCCGCCTTTTAGTTGGGTACTGGCGGAGGTTTGAAGGTTAACAGTCTCTGCCACCGTGGCTGACAATTGGGGGTAGTGCCCACCTGAACAGAAGTAGACATAGCAATCTCAGTGGCAGTGGCGGTAACGGCACTAATTAATATCATCGTCACTATGGCTGCAGTTATACCAAAATCTCTTTTTTGTCTAAATAATGACAGAGTGGAAGGAGTCTCCACGGGGATGGGAACCCATCGTGTGACTCTGGCAACCATAGCGTGAGTGAATCTTTTAGAATTCCAACACTGGGACATCTAGTAGGTTTTATTGGTACAATTCTTAAAGATGGAATTTGATAAAATAAACAAAAATACTAGGAACCTGTATCCCTTGGATCAGCACAAGGGCTATCATCAGAGCCTGGAGGGTCTGTCTGGGTGTCACCTTCCAGTATCGCGAGTCGCCTCGTCAGCCGCTCTGGTAGCCAAAACGGATTGTCTTCTTCCTGTGGAAACACACAGACCGCTCCCCTGGCTTTTATTAAAATAGAATCTGGACCTTTTCATTGTCCGGTCAAGATGTCTTTTCATTTCACCATCTCTTTTGGCCTCTCAGGCTCTAAACAGTGACGGTCAGCAGCGGAATGGCCCTGACTGTCCAGGTTTAAAATATTGAGGGTAAAAGGTGTTTATCTATTCCTCATCAGTTGATTGTCAAGGGGAATTAGGACTTGTATTTCCCTTGAGTATATTCAACATAGGTTTATGTTCTTTTATGGTAAGCTGAAAATGAGGTTTTAGCCAATTAATATCTGTTAACAACTTTTGAGAATCACTTTTCTGGAGCAACAAGTACTCTAAAATCTTAAAGCTCATTGTACTAGAGCAAAGGCTTGTAGAAAAACTCTTTTAGAGAGATCAGCCATTAAAATATACAATGAATAATATATACTGAGAGATTTAAACGCTTTAACCTTTTGTATTAAAGCAACAACAAATTTTTTAAGGCCATTAATCATTCTTTGAGGCAAGCTTTTTTAATGAATGGCTTCATGGGCTCTCAAAAATCACAAGCAATTTCACTTAATGCAAACCTCTCACCTTTACCAGGAGGTAAAAGAACTGTATAGAACAATCTTTTAAATCTATAATAATTTTTTATATGCATTTACTTGAATGGCAGCTGGAGTAGGCAAGTCAGGCTGTAGTGCCCCATTAGTCTTATAAATCTTAAATTTGAACTTTCTCTGTGTAGCCCTGGCTGTCTTGGAACTCACTCTGTAGACCAGGCTGGCCTTGAACTCAGAAATCTGTCTGCCTTTGTCTCCCAAGTGCTGGGATTAAAGGCGTGTGCCACCACTGCCCGGCCCTAGTGTTTTTGAATTAATTGAATAACCAACTCTTTTTAGCTGAGTGAAGTATCAAATAAAGCCAAGCTGAAGGCAATCTTGTCCTCCAATAATTGTTAAATAGCCCCAGTATCTATCAATCTTTTAAAACCCTTTTTCTTTTAATTATTAATTTAAGATTAGGTCTCTTGTTATGTTTTTAATCTTGGCCTATATCCTGAGGCCTGGCCCAAGGATTATCTTTTCTGTACCAAGGACAGGTTTGTCAGGTAACCTTGGACACCTGACTGTTGTTTAAGCCTCTGTTCCTGGGACAGTCACTTTAAAAACTATCTAAATTTTCACATTTAAAACACTCCCCATCTCTATGGCTCTGTGCAGTTATGGCCAGACCCTGATTGTATGAGGGTGCAATTTCATTGCAAAGACAAGTATCTAAGTCTGTCTTTGCTTGTATGATTTGAGAGCTGTGTGGGCAGTTTAACCTGATTAACATCACACTGACCTTGTCTTACAAGCACGTTAAGATCTCAGTCTGCGTGTCTTAATTTAAATGTAAATGTTCTAAATCTCTAGCAGGCCAGCATTGTATCACAACTTGTTATAAATATTTATATTTAACTCTACCTGCTGCCCCCTTTCTATAACATGGGCGAATCAAAAAAAAATTTTAAACTTAAGATTACAACTGCCAACTGCAGCCAATGGAATACTGGCAGTTTAACTAAATTTTTAAATATCTTTTGTAACATTAGAATGTAACCATTAATTTTGAGAAGCAAAAGCAAAACTAATCTAAACAATCTATCTTCTCTAAAATCAACACCAAGCAGACCATCCCTATGTTACAAAGTTTTGCCGCCAATTCTCTACGCATAGCTTTTAATCTCATTGAAGAGACATTGGTCTAAAATCTTACTTTCTATATACCTGGTTTCTGAACGACTCTAACACTGAGCTAGTTCCACGCCACCTTTCGTTATCAAAGTTGTAAATTTCTAATCACACCCAATAATTTAAGCCAATAGTCTATAACCAGGACATGTAGAACATTTTTATACTTTTAAAACCAATCCGAAACAACAATGAAATGGCTACATATCTTATTTTTAGATCAAACAAAATTTCTTGTCTTTCTAGCTGTAATTTCAAGAGAAAAGCACCTTGTCACAGAGGTTTTTCTAGGACAAAACGACTCTTAGCTTCCTTACAAAACCCAAAATGCTGCTGGTCTCTTTTAAAAGCAGCTTATGTCAACCTCAATTCCTGAAAAGACTTTTTTAGCTCCCAAAGGTTGGATCAAGCAGTTTTAACGATCTTTCTTTTTGAACACGTAACAAACACAGAACATTTAGACAACGAAACAAAAGGCAAACACAAACACGTGGACATTGGCGCGCCAAGGACAAACAACAAGGAAGGACCTCTAAGAACTACAAAGAATTTTAGGACGTCTCCCGAATTCTCTGCTTCTAGATGAACTCTGAAATAGCCTTTACATTCTTTTTGCTGACACAGCTCAGAGAGAGGGCACCTGTATTTTTTAAAAACTCTTTCTCTCTCTCTCATATTTAAAATGTAACTTTTTATCTCGTTCATTGGAGATGTAGCGGGCAGCTAATTTAACACTTCAATACCCTGCTTTCTAATTCTTTTTAACCCTGCTCTTCCCGCCTGAAGCAGTTTTTAGGCTGCAGGCAATTTAGAATTCTCTTGACCTATGTTTCGCTGTCACCTCCTAGGCAAAATCGGCACTGGGCCAATTCCTCATTCGCCTAGACTGTCTCCCCCAAACCACTCTTCATCTGAGTCCTCTGAGTCGGAAGTTAGCCCCTCTGACTCAGAGCTATCACGCCGCCGTAAAAGGCCCGGCTCCTTTACCAGATACAGAGGTTTCTTTCTGAGGCTTCCTGTTCTCCCATCTCTCCCAAGAGCGTTCTTTCTCTCATTTCTCATCCCCGTGAATTGGTTCTCGGGGAGGCCTGATTTCTTAAATACGTTTCTTTTCTCTTTTCCTTTCTGAATATTTAAGCGCTTCCATTTCTTCTCTGTTTCTGACATGTGGGCCTGTAATTTGTCTACCACTCTCCAGCCCGCCAAGTGGCTTTTCTCATCCTGCAAAACCAGAAGGAAGAGTACCAGCACTGCCTGGGGAGGGAGACGAAAAAAATCAAGACCAGACATATCTCTCAGAGAGCATCACCTCGTTCTACGGTTCTGGATTCATTCCACGCGTGGATGGCGAGCGGCGGGGGGTCTTCTGAAAACGTGCCGGCGATGGTAAATTCTCCCGGGTTTTTCGGCACCAAATGTGAGGGGCGCGCGTGTGTAGTCGTCTCGCCGGCAAAAACATACACACACACACACACCAGAATCCTTCCGTAGAAACACGTTTATTCCCATAAACCAAAATGGTGGTAGAAGACGAAAAAGATGGAGAAAGGCACTGTTTTATACCCTAGAGCAGTGTAATCACCTCTCATTGGCTGCTTACTCGTAGCGCGCCAAACGCCGTGGGATGGGCTTAGCTTTGGCGGGCTTTACCATGGCACATGCGCAGTTTATTTGTTTACTAGGAAGAATTATGGCTGACAGCGCCACCTAGCGATGGCAGACTTTGCCAGCACCTGCCGCGGCTCCCAACACCCTTGTCCCCATATTTCGGTAATCTCCACCCCTGCGTCCCTAGGGTGGGGACATCCCTGAAGTCAAGGCCTGCTGCTAACTTACAGAGATCAAAGACAAGGTCTTCCAGCTGGGCACAAGTCAGGTGTTCCACTGTTGTAAACCAAGCCATAGTTCCAGTGGAAGAGAGTACTTGCCAAGTCACTTTGGAAAGGTTGTGTGGGATGCTGAGGCTCAACATGGGAAGGAAGATACTCTGTAGTCATTTAATGGTTTCCTTGGCCTTGCAGAATGGCAGGTGATCTTGAGCCTGAGGGGGTTGCTCAGGAGTCTGGCTGCTCTCCATTTGGCATCAGGTACAGGTGCAGGTCTGAGTTAAGTGCAGTCAGGCAGTTACTCCATTGACTTCAACAGAGGTCTGGATGGTCATCAACACCAGAACAGCCTCTATTACTTTGTTTACTCGTGTGGAAACTCTGGGGGACCTGCGTTATACAGATCACTAAGTGTAGGCCTCAGTTCCTGGTGTCTGATCTGGAAAGCTTATAATGGAGCCATAATATACTTACTAGCCTGAAACGTCATTTCAGGCAGGAGGAGTCAACAGCCGGGGTTAAGGGAGTGGGGGTCTCACACAAGAGAGGTGTTTTGGGCTCAGAACAGGGCCAGGACAAGGGACACCACATAGCCAGCCCCAGTTTCCAAGGACAATTTAGTTAAGGTCTCTTTTTAGGGTTCTGTTCATCCTCTTTACCTGCCCTGAGCTCTAGGGACAGCAGGAACAATGGAGCTTCCAATTAGTCCCCAATATCTCTGACAATCCCTGACTTACCTTAGAAACAAAAGCATGACCTTATCTGATCCAATTACCTTGGGCACTGGAAACCTCAGGAAGATTTCTTCTAATATCTTCTTGGATAGCACAATAGCTGTTTCCTGCTTGATGGGGAAAGCCCCAACCCATCTAGAGATAGTATCTACAAGTACTAGAGGGTCTCCATATTTTCCTGGCTTAACTTCTGCAAAATTGGCCTCCCAATATACTCTAGGCTGTTCTCCCATAGGTATTTTTCCCTGTTTACTCTTGGCCTCATAAGCATTTGCTTGCTGGCATACCTTGCACTGTTCTACTATCTCTCTGGCCCAAAACCTGAGGTCCATTATACATCTTAGATCCCTTGACTGCTTGGATGTGTTCATCTCTCAAATGAGTCCATCTGTGCATTTGGCCTAGTAAGTCTTTGATTTGCTTTTCACGGAGTATAGTTCTCCCTTCATGTGTGCACCATTGTCCTTTTTTCTCTAGGTAATAGTTGGTAGGGTGGCTAGCAACCTGAGTCCTTTCTTCTTCTGTGTGTGTTTAAGTGAGGCCATTTGTTAATCTAGTCCCATTCCCTAGTGGGTGTCTCTTGCAGGCCCATAACCGAGAAAGGCTCCTGCATAGCCACTTCTGGAGCCACTTGATCTGTCTGGTTATTGCCTTGGGTCACTGAGTCTCCTCCCGTCTGATGTTGTGGGCAACAAATAGTACTCACAGTTGCTGGCTTCATCAAGGCATCCAAGAGATCCAAGATTTCTTCTGTTTTGAGCAGTCTTCTCTCTTGGTATATAGCCCCGTGGACATGGGCTGTGGCAAAGGCATACCTGCTATCTGTGTAGATGTTAATTTTCTTTCCAGCCCCAAGTTCCAAGGCTGCTGTCTGAGGTGACAAGCCTGGGGATGGGGAGTAGAAGTTCAGCCCAGATGACATTTGTGCAGTCCACCATAGCAGTACAATTTTGTCTCTGACCAGCTTGGAGAAAACTGCTCCCATCTGTGAAGCTGGTTGCCTTGGCTTCCTGCAGGGGTAAGTAGGAGAAGTCTTTTCTCCACCCATGGGTTCTCCAATTGGGCCAGTTAGTTGCAGCACATCAGGCATTAAGTGTATCTGGGCCCCCATCCTGGAAACTAAGTCTCACCCCAACAGAGGGTAGGGACAGTCTGAGATGACCATAAATGAATGGGATACCCAGCCCATCTCTAAGTCCACCGTTCTTCAGGTAGTCCCTGAATAAACACATTTTGGTGCCAGTGGCTCCTTGGAACCAAGATCTTTTCTTGGAAATGGGGCCATAGGGTTGTAGGAGGACCGAGTGTTGAGCCACTGTGTCCACCAAGAGTTGAGTGGGTCCAAACCCTGTCTACCCCAATCACTGTCTTCACTCAGAACCAATACCTTCACCATTTGGGGGAGTTTTTCAAAGGCCTGGGATTTCCTGACCCCGGCTTCCATTTGTTTGGGCTCAGAAGCTGGCTCCTTTACTTGCAATGTATACACTGGTCCTTGTCAAGGAGTGTCTGTCTCCCTTCCACTGGAGTCTCCCTTCTCTGCTTTCCCTTAACTACTATAGCCAAGATCCTCAGTAAATTCCTTTCCTGACACCATTCTTTTTCTCATCTCTCTTTCATCTTCTTCCTTTCTTTTTCTTTGCTCTTTTTCTTTCTCCCTGTTACGGTAGACTCCCTCAGCAACCTACACTAAATCTTTTAATGACTTATCCTGCCGTCCCTCTAGCCTCTGAAGGATTTTCCTGATATCTACTAGCCTGGTCTGTAAAGGACACAGTGTGTACTGACAGAATGCCTCTATGAGCCATTCTAAAAAGGCTGTGGGCAACTCATCTGATCCCTGCTTAACCTCACATGCCTTGGTCAAAATTGGTGGGGCCTCATGTGTCCACCTTGAGACTTGCCAATGAAATCTGCAGGTAGGCTTTTAGGTGCCCCTTACCTTCTGCCATATTAATGTCCCAGTCAGATCTGGTCAGAAGAAACCCTCTGTTGACGACAGCCTGATCAATTGATGGTGCCTCCATGTCTGAGGGAACATTCTTTCTTTCTTGTATCCTCCCTTGCTCCTGATGGCCAGAACCTACAAGGGTCTTGGAATAGAAAGGCTTTTATGAGTGTGTGGGGGGGTCCTCTACTAGATTCATCCAGGTAACTATATAGGGCACTTGGTCTGGGTGCCTGAGGGATCCTGGTCTAAAGACTCTTTCCTCTACTGCTTTCATCACCTGTATGAATGTTTCTATTGGTGAACCCTACTTGGAGGTGGGCCATTTGGAGGAGAGAGTAAATAACTTGTCCTTCTTTACTACAAATGAGTATTTGCACCCAAACAGAGGCCTATTGTTTTGGCTCTCTGACTCAGGGCAGCCTGTAATTTTTTGTGGGACTGCATAAGGGTATCCTGGGTCATGGTGGAGCAGGTGCCTGGAACCCCGAGACTCTCCAGATTCTGGGTGAGAACCGGCAGGAGTTTGGTGTCCCCCAGAACCCAGGATCCTGAAAAGCAGTCAGGTCTCCATAGAATTACATAGGCCAGGCTATAGGCCTCAGGCCCTAGGGATTTACATACTAATGAAGGCCAGAAGGCAGAGCAAATTAAACATGCCTCCCCCAGATCCTCCCCCAATCCTCCCCCTTTCTTCCTCCCTATATAACTCGGGACTGCCCTGAGTTCTTGGGGGTATGCCTAGATCCATCTATCATCTGCCATGACAATAAACCTTTTTGGAACCGAGGACTTCCTCATGTTATTGGATCCTGTCATCACCAAGGCCTCCAGGCTGCTGGAACCATAGGATTCCTCCCAAACGTGGGACCCACCACAGTGGTGGAAGCCCCTCCAGGGCCACACCACAGAGGCGGCCTTTTAAAGTTTCCCCACAATTTTTCACAGCAGGTGACCTACCTGCAAGCAGTTTGTCTCAGAGGTACCCTACTCAAGTCACGTGACGTGTCTCAGTGCTACTAACTCACCTTTTTAAAAATAAAAAATGTATAACTATAACTGTCAAGTGAACAATCTTATATTTCTAGTGAATTTTTGCCCAAAATTGGTGTCCCACCTAAAAAGGATGGTAAGTTGAAAAGCTGTGGCTCTACCTGGACCACCATGTTCTCCCACCAGAAGCAGCCAACAGCCAAGGTCCCTACAAGCAGCAGGTGGGAAGCCCCTTGCAGGCACATTTGGGGTTTCCGGTACCCCTGTGGAAATTGGTGCTGCAGAGTCTGGTGACGCTGTTGCTGTCTCTATATGACTCCAGTCAGGATGCTGCTGAGGTCAGTGTTCTGTCCCATAACTGTCTCATCCAGTTCTTCCCCTCCTACCTTGTGGCCTCTCTGAAGGTTTTATGCTAGGGACAAGAACCTCAAGGACCTTTAGGTCCAGGGCTTCCTTTGGGCTGCTATACTGAGCACCTTGCCCTGGGCTTTGCCAACAATTTTCTGGCCACCTTCCCTTTCTTTCCACCAATGGCCATCTCCTGGACCCCTGACCCTGTTTGCTTCCCCCATTGCAGAGCTCAGAGTAGACACTAGCCCACTGTGATCAGGCCCTTCGATGGGGCCTGCTGGAGGAGATGGTTACTGTGGCTTACTACGACAGCCCCAAGGCTCTCAGCCATGTCTGCCACCGCCTGGTTAGTAGAGAAATCACCAGGGTCTAATCAGCTGCTGACTTGTCATAGGAGTCTAGAGTCCACTCTCCTTCAAAACAGAGCCTCCACCTGAGCTAAACTGGACCACCATGTTCCTATGAGGCCAGGTCATGTTACCTGTTCCAGCCCTTTGTTCATGAAGGACTGAAGCTTTTGTCCTGTCATGAGCATTTGTGTTCCTAGGTTCAGTGGTATCCATGTCATGTTCAACATTTCCTGAGTCAAACCCAGGGTCGCTTGCAGAGCCCACAGGACACCTGGCACAGGGCAGCCACTGTGCTAATAGGTGAGGCCAACTAACCCACTTAGGGCTCTGAGAGCTGGGCCAGCGTTTTCTAGGGCTGGGCCAGACCTCACTGTTTTGCTTTGTTATAGGTTTCCTGGTCTATCATACTAGCCCCAGAGGAGTTAGCCAGGACTTGTTGAACTCTCTGTTCGTGGTGAGAACCAGACCTAACATTGGGTAAAATCCTGGAGAGGTGAATGTTTCTGGAGAGGAGTGAACAGGACAGAATGGGTGAGGGCAGGTCCCAGGTTCCTCTTCCACACCTCCTGTGTTGTCCCTTTATATAGACCTAGGATAGCTGCAGGGCGACCCAGTGTCAGTGCTTTCCTTGGCAGCACATGTGTCTTCCCACACAGGTCCAAACACACAGGCCCACTCCCTTCTGCTTCACCCACCACCATTCATTCCCCACAAGGCCCCATCCACTCTATGAGGATAGTCCATTCCTACGCTGGAGCCTACAGGCCGATGGAGCTGCCTTGAACCTCGTTGAGCCAGCCCTGGTATCCAGATTTGTGGGCGCCGTCCACGCGGTCACCAGTCCCCACGATAGCAGCTCTGCAGAAGAGGCCTTACTGATGATGAAGGGTCATTGTGGGCCTGGTGCTGGCCACTGGTGGCCCTCACCCAGAAACTATTTTGTATGGGCCCACGATGTGAAAACGGTGTTGCAATGGCACATTGTACCTCAAGTGTTTTTTGTAGTCTTGGTCCATCTATTTATTCTTTGCCAGGGCAGCCTGTTCACTCTCTAGAGTGTCCCCTTCCTAGGACTCAGTCTGCCTAGCCAGAGTCCTATGTGTCATGGCCTTCCTAGTTACATCAGTAATCCAGCACTCCTGCTTCTTCCTACCTCTATTCCCTACAGTTGTTCTGGCTTCTGTGCCCTTTGTTCAAGAGTAATTGACCTGTTCTCCTGTCCATCCCTGTTGTCCCTACTCCTTTGGATAATCAACCCATTTCCTATCCCCACTCATGTCAGAATCCACCCATAGAATGGTGTTTTCTAGAAGGTGTCTCTAATATCCTTTCATGCTGGAGAGCCCAAGCCAGGATTGCACCCCTGGGTTGAAGTATGGTAGCAAGCACTCCACACCCATCAGACTGTGAATGAGTATGTCATTACCAAAGGTCTTGTACTGATCTTAACTGGGATGGTATAGTTGGATAGACAGAAAGTGTCAGCCACAGGTATGACCCCAGCCCTCCAGGCACTGGCACAGGCAGCATCCTCCACATGGAATGGATACCCTGGAATGTCCTCAGGCTCAGGGAGGCCCCCTCACAAACACAGGGTATGCACAATGTGCTGATGAGTAGGGGGCTGTCTCCCCACACTGGGGTCTCTTTGGGACAAGCATGGGATCCTATTTACATTTGCTTCCAAGCATCTACATGGAAGGCATTCAAAATAAACCCTCTGCTACATGGCAGAGCTTGCACATCTGTCTGAAAAACTGGTTGTGAGGAGCCAGGCTTGGCACAAGATCTAGCTTGGCTTGAGGTGAGCAAAGCACTATGCACAAGACCAAAGTGAGGTTAGGGAGATGGCTCAGTGATTAAGAACACCTGTTTGTCTTGCAGAGGATGGGGTTTCTACTCCCCGACTCCACATGGTGGCTAACAACTCTCTGCAACTCTAGTTCTAAGGAAACTGAGGCCCTCTTTTGCCTTCCACAGGTAGTAGTACATGAAGGTGTGCTTGGCCCATAGCCATTCAGACAAGATTCCCATATGCATAAAATAAAAACACTCCCTCCCCCCTTTTAAGGGCTAATGTCAGTCTGAAGGCAGGACTCAAGTTCCAGTAGCTTAGGACAAAAGCTGGTCAGGGTCTGCATGGGCTCACCCTATGTCAGAGAAACTGGCAAACGGTTTGAGTCATAACCCTCACAGGACCACAGGTGGTGGCACAGCTGAGACAGGAAGATCATAAATTCAAGCCAGCCTGAGTAATTTAGTGAGACCTTGCATACTTAGTATTTTCCATGTTCCATCATGGCTGCTCTAGACCCAACTGGGCATCCCTGTGGGCCACGTTCTCTTGGTCCCATTACATGTTGGCTCTGCTGCTCTGTCCTGTACTCTTCTCTGGCATAGCTTCTCTCCTCCTCCCTGTTTTCTCCTTGAGGTCCAAACCACCAGAAGAGGGCATCGGATCCCATTACAAATGGTTGTGAGCCACCATGTGGGTGCAGGGAATTGAACTCAGGACCTCTAAATGAGGAGCTTGTGCTCTTAACCTCTGAGCCATCTTTCCAGCCTGAACTTTGAACTTTTAAACATTGTTCAAACTGTATAGATTATGGGGACTTTTGACATTGGACAGGGTTCAGCCTGGAAGAATAGAACAAAAGTAGATAAAATAGATTGACTAAAATAAACTTTTCCTACTTTATAACAGAGATCACAAACTTACACAGTAAAAAGAATGATTTATTAGTGTTTGATATTCATAAAAAAGACTGGTTGAGATATTTTCTGTTTGTCTGGAGTGCTTTAAAACTGCAAAGGCTGCCAGCCCAAAGCAGGCAGGCTATCAGATAATAAATGTGTGTGTTTTGGCTGAGACTTTCTGTAGATATTTTTGAGTTGAAGTTATAAGGGTAATAATAAAAATAAAAGCTCTTCTCTCTGTACTCTCTCATTGTGACTGAATTTGTAACCCCACACATGTCCAGAGACAAAAATGAATTAGTCTGTATTTCCAGGATCATCTATCATTTTTCTATGAAATCTATATAATTCAAGAAGCAACCTGATTGCTAGTCAGCGCTGCAAGATTCCCCTGACCTCTACACCTGACTCAGTCCTCCCGTGATGACTTAGGCAATAAAAAAATGATATAAGGTGAACAGGAGAAATGCTTCTGATTCTGATCCCTCACTATGTTACTGCTGTATTAAGCTTCAAAAGTTTACTATTAACCAATAGAGTTCTGATCCACTGTTAGTCTAACTCTGATAAAGCCTTCCACTGTTGACCCACTATTATCATAGTCACATGCTCAGGATTTTAAATTTCCTCTTGTTGTTTTCTAAATATAGACTTAAAAGTGTTTCTCATTAAAAAGGCCCGTCTAATCTACATACATCCAGCCTTCTGGATAGAGGAAAGAAGTCCCTCTTTCACAATCTCTAATCATACTGCAAATCAGGATCTAGGGAGCTCTTGCCCCTTCTGTCTCACAGAAGGTTTGTCTTCCCTGAGCTCACCTTAAAGAGTCTTCATGATTTTCACCCCAAATCATTTTCCAAGCCTCTACAATGACACAAAGGTATGGGTCTACTGTCTTTTCTACAATGTGAGTTTCAATGTAGATTACAGACAATGATGTCTTAGTCACGGTTTCTATTCCTGTACAAACCATCATGACCAAGAAGCAAGTAGGGGAGGAAAGGGTTTATCCAGCTCACACTTCCACATTGCTGTTGGTCACCAAAGGAAATCAGAATAGGAACTCACACAGGACAGGAACTTGGAGGTAGGAGCTGGTGCAGAGGCCATGGAGGGGTGCTACTTACTGGTTTGCTCAGCTTGCTTTCTTACCAGCCCAGGAATGACACCACCCACAATAGAATAGGCTCTCCCTCCTTGATTACTAATTGAGAAAATGCCTCACAGCTGGATCCCATGGAGGCTTTTCCTCAAGGGAGGCTCCTTTCTCAGTGGCAACTCCAGCTAGTGTCAGGTTGACACTTAAAACCAGCCAGTATAAATGATAATGCTAACCTGTCTAAATCTTACCTCTTTGTGTAAACTCAGAAGCTTCAGTGGCCCTACAAAAGTAGAGGATCTTAACCTCCTCAAGACTGATAAAGGTGAGACCTCCATGTTCCCCGAGGAAACAACAACCCTGATGGAGACCCAGACTGAGTTACTCCACAAACTGTCTAAAGAATCTACCCATGGGCTGGAAAGATGGCTCAGTGGTTAAGAGCACTTTCTGCTTCTCCAGAGGTCATGAGTTCAATTCCCAGCAATCACATGGTGGCTGACAACCATCTGTGATGAGATCTGATGCCCTCTTCTGGTGTGTCTGAAGACAGTGACAGTGAACTTACGCACATATAATAAATAAATCTTTAATAATAATAAGAATAAGAATAATAATCAAAAATTAAAAAAAACTCTGACCATTCAACCAGGCCATATCTGAGTTCCACACTTTCTGGCAGCCTTTGCTTTTCACACAAGGCTAGCCCATTCATAGGACAGAGGATACTAATGTAGAGTGAAAAATTATAGATACTGGGTATATAGAATTCTTTTTAGACATATAAAATATTCTTTAGGCTTTCTTTATAAAGATATGGAGAAACCGAGGCATGAAACAAGTTAGGAATGTGGAAAGACCAGTCACCATTACTGGAACTGGCCTATCTGCAAAGAGAAAGGAAAGAATGCAAGTGAACTAGGTGGAACAAGCTGGGAACCAAGCTGAGAACCGCAGTGACAGGGCAAGGCCGGAAGTAACAGGGCAGGACCACATTCTTGAGAAAGATAAGCGTACAGAGATTTTTCACCTGACCCTGACTCCCGTAGGTTGGGTTCCTTTGGAATGTTCCACTATTTTTATGTTATACCACCCTAGCAACCCCTAACCCCCTCCCCATTCCTTGGTTTGTGGTTTTTCCCTTTAAAAACCCATCTCGAACTGGCTGTCGGGGTCAATTCAGCTCCTGCGTGGGCATACGAATTGACCGGCAGCTAGTTGTCACGTCCTAATAAATCTCGCAATTGCTCTGGTACATGGTGTCTCGAGCAGATTACTGGGTGGCCGCGACTTTCTGAGACTTGAGTGAGGGTCTCCCCTCTGCGGAGGTCTTCACTAATCTATTTTCCTTCTAGATCCATGCCTTCCCCTCTGCTTCTACAAATGAGATTTTTGAAGTCTGCGGGATGACAGACAACCAATTGTTTCTGCACCCATAGTTCCCGAGCTGGAACCCAGCAACTCCTCACACTCTCACCTCATGCCATTCCTCTTCAGCAGGAAGTAGCCACATCTGAACAGGAACCCCTGGACCCAAAGAGGTTGGCATGTTAGGATGTAACCCCTGCTCATCTCTGGAATAAGCCAGGAAACCCCATCTGCTTCTCCTTCCCCCAAACCTGCCTGCACAGAGAAAACTCTGGGGTAACTTGTCATTACTTCTCATCTCGGAGTTTCCGGCCAGGGGCTCAGTTTTTGACCATGGATGGACACAGTCCCAGCTTCTAGATCAGGTGTCATCTCTCCACTTCCTAGAACCACAAAACCTTCTTGCTTTAGCCTGGATGTACAACTTCCCTGACCTCCACATGTGACATCAGTGAATCCACCTGAGAGATGCCACCTAAGAAACCTGCCATATCTAGTTTTAATCTGGTCTAATCTGGCCTGTATTTGCATCACTGAGAAAGAAAGCACCTGTCAGGAAGAACCTGTTGCTACTTCTACCTCTCAGCAAGCTAAGGCTGAGCTGCACTAAGTAGATGGTGTGGTCCCCACCAAGTAACAAACACTTGTCCTAGGTGTGCAAGCTCCCAGGGGTGATCAAAACCCCTTGGCCACATCAGTTAGAAACATCTTCTCCCTAGACACAGAGCCCAGGAACTCCCCTGTGCCATGAGACTTGTTGATTCCCAGAATCTGCCTGTCTGTAGGACACAGGAGTGAGGTGGTAGCCATCCTATCCATCTTGATTCTGTGTGGGCGAACCCCACCCTTCCCCATCCTACTGATGATCCAGTATTCCTCAGAAGCGCAGCACTATGCTTTTGTTTGTAAATGTATTGATTTTTTCCAACTCCTGTGTTTCATTGCATTCTAACCCTGTGACTGAGCTGGGTACTTGGTTTCCTACAGGCTGGGGTTGGCAAGATTCTGCCCTGGCTGAGAGAAGGACATGGAGATGTTGCTGGAAGGGAGACCTGCAGGCTAATGAGGTTTCTGGCCTAGACTAGACAATAGGGCCAGGGAGGCATAGAGAGCACATGTGGGGCCCTGAGAGGTTGGTTCCCAGTGCACCTGGGGGGGTTCCACCTGCAGCCTTAGGCCACATTCTTCTAGCAAGACCCAGGTGGGAGCCTCCTCATCCCAGCTGTCCCCAAGGAGCCTGGAGGGCAGGGACAAAGACCTCTGTCCCTGCCATGGCGAGTTCTGTTCCAAGATGTGCTCCACCTACCAACAGAGGAGGGTAAGAGGTTACAAATGCTGCCTGTAGCTTGTGCCTGAGAGAAGCAGCACTTTCCCTTGTCAACCTCGATGTTCCCAGGGACCCATTGCACCCCCAAGGCCAAGTCTTCTCACCAACTCCCGCTGCTTTGACAGTACTGTTGTCTCTAGAGCCTTAGCCAGCAGCTGCCTCTGAGTTTCACTCAGCACTGGGGAGAGATCTGGGCTGAGAGAGGGTTCCAGAATGCCCCATATAAAACCTAGTCCTCCCTTCCTGTCCCCTCTAATGCCTCCTTGGGCTGCTCACCATTCAGTGCTCCCAACAGGTAGAAGATAGGGGCTGCGAGTTTCATCACCAGCTCTCCAGAATCTAGCACCAGACACTCAAGGATGCAGCCTGCTGGGCCATCCAGAGGCTCCACCTGCCCCCCAATGTACAGGCCCTGCCCTAGCTGAGGTAGGGATGGAGTAAGTGAGACTGAGCAGGATTGGCCAGACCCTGTCCACCACCAGCACTCTCACTCACTGAGGCCTCTAAGGCTTCCAGGCCGGGCTGGTCCTGTAAAATCCTCCCGATGTCCACTAGTAGCTGTTGTTTCAACTCCATTTTTAATCTCCCAAGTTCTAAGGAGCCAGCCTTCACCTCTGCACACAGGCCTTGGAAGTCTTCCCTGAATTCTTCTTCCTCAGGGATTCCATCTGGAGGGACAGAGGGAAGTACCAGCTGAAACCCATGAGGTCTTGGGGAACATTAGTTAGGAGGGGTAGGTCCAGGGAGCAGATGCAGAAGCTGTAGAGTTCCAGGGTAGTCAAGGGGTTACTGACATGAATTTGTGCTGCTCACCAATGGAGTGTAGTGCAGTCAGCAGATTAAAGCAATGGCGCTCCCGGTCCACTCCTCTTCTGTGGCCTAGGCAACAAATCCGGATGGTGGAAGGGGAAGAGCTGTTCTGATTAGTGACCCAGGGACCATTGTATCAAGTCAACGAGGGCTGAGATCTTTACCTGGACCTTCCCAGACCCATCCCTCCTACTAATGGCAGCCCAGGGCAGATGGAAAGCTAAGCAGGCCCAGCAACATCACCTGAGTTGAGCCTCACCCATTGTGTATACATGTGTATGTGTGGTGTGTGCCCACCTCATGGCCTGAGCACAGAACTCCTCAAAGTTAAAAGGCATGTAAGGCCAGAGGGTCTGGGACCTTACCTGAGTAGGGCTCAAAGGTCCTCTGTTTCTCATTCGGGAGGAGAAGGGTACCTAGCAGCAGGCAGAAGCAAACAGGTCATCAATCCATTATCCCCAGGGCTCCTGAGACCTCATGAAACCCTTCCCCTATGACCCACATCTCATTCCTGACACACTTTACCATCCTGTCTGGGAGATCATGCAGCCAGATACCCACAGCATCCCCTGGCTAGCTGAAGTGCTTCTCTGCCACAGAGTCTGGATTTTAGAGACAATCCCTTGCCACTTACCCCATGTAAAGCCAATGACAAGTTTGTCCATTTGGAATGCAAGGATGCTGCCTGGAGGAAGGGTCACCATCTTCTTCTGGCTTTGGTGGCCCTTGTCTTCACCCTGAAGGATGGATATGGGCTCAGGGGGGTAGAGTGAATAGCTAAGAGTGGAGTGTTGGTGACAGGCTTGTCATTGGTAATGGTTGATCCAGCCTTTGCAGTTCCAGCTAACTGGGCAAGTGGGACTATTGCTTACTACTGGAGGGGTCTTAGAAGAGTCTTCCATCACTGCCTGGGATGTTGCCCTGGCTTCTAAGATTCCTGCCATTGCTCTGTGCCCAAGTAGGACTAGGCTGGTGTTAGGAGTAGCATAACCTACCTTGAAGCATGAGGCTCCAGGCACTGTAAACTGGCCTGAGCCCTCCTGACTGTGGGTCTGGGTGACCTTCACCTCCTCCTTTGTCTGCAGCACCTTGGTGATGACAAACACATCATCCCCACGCCTCCGAAGCTGTTGCAGGATTGTATTCTCAGGCTGCTGCAGGTGCCTACAGAAAGATTGCCAGGGCTTGCCCATCATGGACTAGCCTCCCTCCCTACATTCCTGCTGACAGGTGAGATGGAAACGCTAGGGAATCCAGGAGTCTGTGGATACCAGGATTGGAAATCCTTCCAGGGTGATCCTAGCAGTGTCTAGTTGCTTGTGAGAGTAATGATAAGTTCAAACACAGAGAAGTGGATGCCTGTGCCTATGGAGGGACTCCATTGTGTATGATCCATCAATGTTCCAAGTCCATGTCACCCTTTTTCCAAAGCAACCAGGAGCTCAGCCTGATTCCAAGGGACTCGGGCCCTTTCTTGATATCCTGATCTTCAGGATACAGTCCTGGCAACCGAGGTTTAACATCCCTCCCCACCTGACATTGTTTATACTGTTCCCTTCCTCTTGGGTTTCCCTTGTCCAGTGCTGAGAGATACTGCCTCAGAACCCTTCTGATGCCCAGAACCCAGAAATCTCCCCAAGAAGCATGGCTGCTCAAGGTAAGAGAGCCGTCATCCCTTCAGGGGCTCACCTTTCACGCTGCATCATCATCCAGGTCTGCAGATTCACAAGCAGCATACACACACTCATGGGGACCCTGGCACTGTCAGACACTGCAGCCTCACCAGAAATTCTCCCTTCTCCCATGCCTGACATCACCACACTGCCCTGAATGTTCCAATCGACGACATCAGAGACTTGGAAGTGGCCAATACACTCCAGTTCTAAAAAGAGAGCAGCTCTACAGTCATATTCCAGTAGCCACTGCCTTCTCTTTCCTCTGTAGCAATGGGGCCTTTAAAAAACTCCCCATTCTGGAAATAGGGCCAGAGGGGTAGAGCTGAACGTGCCCAATAGGATGCCAGGCTGGGCTTCGCCCACTCCCTTCTTCTATTCAGTCTGGGGGCTCAGGATGTGGAAGAGGGGGGCAGGTAATGAGATACCTGGTTCTGGAGCACTGGGTTCCAGGATGTCCTTGATTGACATGTTGAGAAATGTATAACGGGGTTTCCAGAAACATGAGCTTGAGAGTCTCCTGCTCAGGAGGCTGTAGGGCTTGAAGCTGGTTGAATCCCGAAGGCAGTCCACTAGGATGAGATCTCCTCTGCTGTCGCCCACCTCCTGGATCACACTTTTTATCTCTCTCTCAAAGGCTGATGTCATGATCCTGGGGGCAGATGGCAGAGGTCCATAATCAGTTGCCCGCAGCACTCAGAAACCCCATCTCTTCAGAGTAGCCTTGCCTTGTTAGTCCTGGCACATCCTGCTCGACCAACACAACACAGAGCACTCTGTTCACTCTGTGGCTCACTTATCTGTCTCTCCCTGGGGTCTCCGGCACTTGACTGAGGAGGAAGAGGAGATAGCCTATTTCAGCAGGTCCTGCACTATCCACACCATTAATTACTGTGTGTCACCCCTGGCCCCCTGCTGAAGTCTAAGATACCCTTTTGCACTCCCTGGGTGAGGGCCAAGGCTGGGGAAAGAACAGGAGTCCTCACTTTTAAGGAACTTGGCACAGGAGCCCAGAGCAAAGCCAAGTGTTCGGTGGTTCCAGGGTTCTGTGGTTTCCTCCAGGCTCTGTGAGTTACCTGACCTCCTCAAACCTTCATGAGTCATAGACCAAAACAGGCCTGATGCAGACAACCTGTGCAGCATAGAGCAACAGTTGCACCCCTAGGAAACCAGGTCTTTGGCCAACGGTGGAGAGTGAGGCAAGAAGACCCTTGGGGATCAGGAAGGGACTTGTGGGCCAGGGAATCTGCATTCAGCCAAGAAGCCTAGAGAGTGCCCTGTCCCCCTCCCTTCCCGCCTCCTCCAAGAGCATCCTCCCTCTGCCAGCTTCAAGCCCAAAACAAGCTGGTCCCACTGTATTCCTAGTGGGTGGCCTCCATAGAGACTAGATCCTAGCTGCTAGGGTCTCTCCAAGCTGTCTGGTATAGTGGGGCTTCTGGAAGGCTGAATCCCCAACTTAACAAGCAGGGATCAAGGCCATAGAGTAGAGACCACACCAGAGTAGGGGCAGCTGGGCTCTGGGAGGGGCTTAGTGGTAGGGTGGCTCACCAGGATCTTTACCCCTACCGAGGTATTTCGGCTCACCAAGCAAAGCAAGGACGAGCTGGGGTGCTGGGGAGGGGTCTCTTGTTTGTTCAACCCGGGAGTAACCGGAGACACCAGCCAGGGCAGTTCTAGAGAGGTCAGGACACGAAAGTGAAACCGTGAAGCTGCAGGCTGATTCTTTCAAGTAGCCTTTCTTCCTGGAACAGTGGGGCGTGGCCTGCCCTAGGGTCCTCCTCCTTCCCAGAGCCCAGAGCACTCCTGGGAAGTCCCTGGGATCAAGGTAACAGGGGAGCTTAGTTTTCTTTTGGTCTGTCTTCCTACAGCTTCAAAGTGCTAATCCTTTCTTAAACACATGAGCCATAGTAAAAAATCAGAATGGACTTCTCTAGAGGTTTACAACTGTGCCAGTTGGCAGCAAGCAGGTCGTTAGTTATCAGGAAAATGCAAATCAAAACTAAATAGCATCAAGCTCAGCGGTTAAGAGCACCAATTGATCTTTCAGATGTCCTGAGTTCAATTCCCAGCAACCACATGGTAGCTCAAAACCCTCTGTAATAGGGTCTGATGCCCTCTTCTGGTGTGTCTGATGAGAACAATGGTGGTGTACTCATATACATAAAATAAATAAATCTAAAAAAATAAGCACTGTGAAATCAAACAGATATGTGTATGCCAATGTTTATGGTAGTATTTAAAGTTTTTCTTGAGATTTAAAAAATATTTATTTTATGTGTGTGAGTGTTTTATCTGCATGCGTGCATGTGCACCATATGTGGGTGCGAGGAACTCAGTCCTGGTCCTCTGTAAGAGCAGCAAGTGCTCTTAACCCCTGAACCGTGTCTCCAGGTCTCTGTGGTAACATTTGAAAGAGTCAAGCAGATCACCCTTAAGTGAACTGAATGTCCATCAACTCATACATAGATTTTAAAAAATAGTAAATGTGTGTAGTATTTTTCCCAGTTCTGGACCCTGCCCACACCAGGCAAGACTGTGCCTTATAACTAAGCTCTGTCATCAAACCACAGTAGGGTGCTTGCATGGCAACTGGGAGGCATGAATACACTTCTAAGATACACTGCAGAATGTGGATGAACTTTGACAACATGGCCACAAGCAGAAGAAACCAGACCAAAACCAAACCAAACCAAACCAAACCAAACCAAACCAAACCAAACCAAACCAACCAACCAACCACCCCATCACTGTGCAAGTTATCCTGTATGAAATCCCGAAAAAAAAGTCAATCTGTTAGTGTTTGCCAGTGACTAAGGGAAGGAAAAAGAGGGAGAAACTCCTAGTGGATTTGGAGTGGTGTGTGTGTGTGTGTGTGTAATAGCCACAGAGGTTTATTTATCTATGCACTTGTTTATTTAATTGAACTTTGAGACAGGGTCTCTTTATGTATCCCCTGCTGGCCTGGAACTCACAAGATAAACAAGATTGACTTGGCACTCACAGAGATTCACCTGCCTCTGCCTCCTGAACGCTGGGCTTAAAGGCATGAACCACCTTGCCTATACATGTTTGAATATACTAGACTCCCAGAAATATGCACTTTCAAATGGCTGGAGTATATGTCATATGAATTGCTTCTCAATACAGACATTTATTCTAAAAGCTGTGGACTCCCAGGGGGCTGTAGAGGTGGCCCAGCAGTTAAGAGCATGCACACTCTTACAGAGGATTCAAGTTCTGTTCCTAGTACTCACATGGTAGCTAGTAATCAAGTTCCAGTGCATCCAGTGTGTTCTTCTGCCCTTCATGGGCACTACACACACATGGTAGACAGACACACAAGAAGACAAAGAATAAAATAAAAATAAAGAAAAAATGCTTTGAATAAACCTGGGGTTTAGTAGAAGCACTCAATCTAGCTGCAGGCTCCTCAGGGCCACAGTGTTCTGGTATCAGGTGCTGTGGACCTACCCTCAGCACACAGTTCCTCACAACCAGCCATCCCAGACCTCTCTTAGGCTTTGGAGCATTGTGTCTTGAGCCCCAGCTTTAAGGTAGGGCTCTTGAGAGTGTCCCTTCTCCCAGGCTTGGCCATTCTAGAAACAGGTTGCTGCCAGGTCCCTTCCTCCACATCTCCCAGCTCTTCAGGGATAGGATGTTTGCAGCCCGTCCGACCTTTGAAGACATATTGCTAAACAGATCTGTTCTCTACCAGGACCCCAGAAATCAAGAAGCTCGTTCATATTCTGACTCTAGAGATGTGCAGGCCCTCTCTATTGGAGGGGCCCATAGCTGTGGTGCTAACCTGGTGTGGTCTCTCCATGATGAAGACAGGGCACTGGACTGGATGGGAGCTTGACTGGTGCAACTCCTTGTTCACAGTTTTGGGACTTTAAAAATAATCTTAAATGAAAAGTTCTGGGTTTGTTGACTACTGATTCAGACAAAAGGGAAACATTATATTGTATTGAGAAAACCCAGAACCAGTTCATCAGGTAGAGGGTGTGTGGGGTTTGTGTCGACCTTGAGCTCTGATTGAACTCATTTGCTGGTCAGGAGTCCATCTCCTTGCTGGTTTCAGGAGGAGGCTCCAAGGAGTGTAGGGTCCAGTATAGATGGATGTGTCCAAGTTCGCCTCAGCTGCCAGACCCCTTACCTCCCCTTCTATATACCAAGGATATCTCCTCACCGGGTACCCCTGGTCCTTGTCTAAGCAGTACTGACCCTTATGAGCCTTGCTCAGCCTTGTTCCTTATTTCTCCCTCTCCAGTCTGGCCAGCTCTAGGTCAGGAGCAAGGACAAGTAGTCTTTGTTTATTTGTTTTGAGACAGGGTCTTTTTTTGTTTCCCTGGCTGTTCTGGAGCTCACTATGTAGATCAGGTTGGCCTCAAACCCATAGAGAGCCTGCTGTTTCTATCTGAGATGAGGTCCATTGGCCACAGCACCCTGTTGGAAGAAGCATTTTGAGTGCAGGGTGGTTCTTGCGGGTTTTCAGCAGGATGTGATAAGCTCTGCTTTACTTCTGTTTTATTTTTTGGTTTTCAAGAATTTGTATTATTCAGGACAGTGGTGGCGAACACCTTTAATCCCAGCACTTGGGAGGCAGAGGCAGGTGGATTTCTGAGTTCGAGGCAGCCTGGTCTACAGAGTGAGTTCCAGGACAGCCCGGGCTACACAGAGAAACCCTGTCTCAAAAAAACAAACAAACAAAAAAAAACAAAAAAAAACAAAAAAAAAAAAGAAAGAAAGAAAAAGAAAAGAATTTGTATTACACTGTAAGACTCTTGGGGATCCTTAGCTTACTAGAGACCTCCTTAATGTACGGGGGGGGGGGGGGGCGGGGGGGAGACATAAACTGATGCAAAATCAATAGGAACTTTGATGATCTATTGCACTGGGGCTTCCTACACCAAAGGTGGAGTGGTGACCCCAGGCAGCCCATTTGGTCAGTTTTTATACAGTTTAAGGGGTGGACTAGAGAAACAGTGACTAGGCACAATATGATTGGCAGAACAGTGTGACTTTTAAACTGATTGGTCTTTGAGTTGGCAAGGGTCTCCCTTGTCTGTCTGTAAGTGGCAAGGGTTGGTCAGTCCTGTAGAATATGTCTATGTGCTCTGGGCCTTCCCCACTAGCAGGTGGGTTCACCCCCCTGTGGTCTGAGGAATGTTAATCAACCTCTCCCTTCCTCCTCTGTTTGTTAATCCAGCCAGTGTCCTCTGACTAAGGAATGCTAATTAATGTCTTCCATGGAGGGGGGGCACAAGTGATCCAAAGTTCCTCTTCATTCCCCTCTTTCTCTTTGTGCATACTTCAATCTTGAAGCTATTGGATAGTTATGCACCTTATATCTCTGGTCCTCTGTATCTAGCTCTTGATATCGTTATCTCAGGATCATCAACTGTACTGTACCTATGTAATCTTTAGTAAAAGCAACTAAGTGGATTTAAAATGCAAGGGCCCAAAGTCAGAGGCAGGAACAAAATTATCAGTGGTTCTAACAATGTAGAAATCAAGGTAGGAAACTAAGGGGAGATCGAAGTTAAACCAAGACTCAAACTATCTTTGGGGTTTTTCTCTCTCTCTCTTGGCTAGACCCTCCAGTACCTTTGTCATTGAATCTTTAACTATCTTCCTCCCACTCTCTGGAGGGTCTCTAGTATGTACTTCTCAATTTTCTACACCCTTAGGTAACAGAGAAAAAGTAGTAGCTGTCCCTTTACACACATACACTGAGGGGCTTGCTGATGGCTTCTCTCATCTTGGGAGTGCACATCTATGGGGTTTCTCGAAGGACACTTCTCAACTTTGGGTGAACACACCCTAAGTCCCACCCTCTAAGGCTGCTTCTGTGACAGGGTTTAGATTCAAAAGTCCCTTGACCCAGACATTTGGGTAATCTCCACCCCTGTGTCTCTAGGGTGGGGATATCCCAGGAGTCAAAGCCTGCTGCTAACTTACAGAGATCAAAGACAAGGTCTGGCCACCAGGCACAAGGCGGGTGTTCCACCATAGTGGACCAAGCCACATTTCCAATGGCTGAGAGTACTTGCCAAGTCACTTTGGAAAGGTTGTATGGGGTGCTGAGGCTCAACACGGGAAGGAAGATACACCATAGCCATTTTATGGTTTCCTTGGCCTTGCATAATGGCAGGTGATCTTGAGCTTGAGGGGGTTGCTCAGGTGTCTGGCTGCTCTCCAGTTGGCATCCGGTGCAGGTGCAGGTCTGAGTTAAGTGCAGTCAGGCAGTTACTCCATCCACTTCAACGGAGGTCGGGATGGTCAACAGTACCAGGAGCAGCCTCTTTTACTTTGTTTAATCCTGTGGAACCTCAGGGGGACCTACATTAGACAGATAACTAAGTGTAGGCCCCAGTTCCTGGTGTCTGATCTGGAAAGCTTACAATCCAGACATAATATCCTTATTAGCCTGAAAAGTCATTGGTGGGGAGAGGGGAGTCAAGAGCCGGGATCAAGGGAGTGGGGGTCCCACACAAGAGGGGTGTTCTGGGCTCAGAACAAGGCCAGGACAAGGGGCACCACCCAGCCATCATCAATTTCCAAGGGCAATTTAGTTAAGATCTCTTTTTACAGTTCTGTTCATCCTCTCTACCTGCCCTGAGCTCTGGGGACAGTAGAAAAAATGGAGTTTCCAATTAGTCAGCAATATCTCTGACAATCCTTAATTTACCTTAGAAACGAAAGCAAGACTCTTATCTGATCCAATTACATTGGGCACTTGAATCCTCTGGAAGATTTCTTCTAATATCTTCTTGGTCACCACAGTAGCTGTTTCTTGCTTGGTAGGGAAAGCCCCAACCCATCTAGAGATAGTATCTACAAGTACTAGAGGGTCTCCATATTTTCCTGGCTTAACTTCTGCAAAATTGGCCTCCCAATATACTCTAGGCTGTTCTTCCCTAGGTATTTTACCCTTTTTACTCTTGGCCTCATAAGCATTTGCTTGCTGGCATACCTTGCACTGTTCTACTATCTCTCTCTCTGGCCCAAAACCTGAGGCCCATTATACATCTTAGATCCCTTGACTGCTTGGATGCACTTATCTCTCACATGAGTCCATCTGTGCATTTGGCCTAGGAAGTCTTTGATTTGCTTTTCACGGAGTATAGTTCTCCCTTCTGGTGTGCACCATTGTCCTTTTTCTCTAGGTAACAGTTGGTAGGTGGCTAGAAACCTGAGTCCTTTCTTCTTCTGTGGGTTTTAAGTGAGGCCATCCGTTAATCTAGCCCCAATCCCTAGTGGGTGTCTCCTGCAGGCCCATAACCGAGAAAGGCTCCTGCATAGCCACTTCTGGAGCCACTTGATCTGTCTGGTTATTGCCTCAGACCACTGTGTCTCTTCCCTTCTGGTGTCCTGGGCAACAGATAGTACTCACAGTTGCTGACTTCATCATTGCAGGGCATCCCAGAGATCCAAGATTTCTTCTGATGCCAGCAGTCCTCACTCTTGGTATATAGTCATGTTACATGGGCTGTGGCAAAGGCATTCCTACTGTCCGTGTAGATGTTAATTTTCTTGCCAGCCCCAAGTTCCGAGGCTGCTTTTTGTGCCGACGTGCCCGGGGGTGTGGAGTAGAAGTTCAGCCCAAAGACATTTGTGCTGTCCATCAAAGCAGCACCTGTTTGTCTCTGACCAGCTTCAAGAAAACTTCCTGTCTGTAAAGCAGTTTCCCGGCATTGGTCAGTAGGAGAAGTCTTCCCTCCACCGAAGGGTTCTCCTTTTGGGCCAGTTAGTTGCAGCACATCAGGCATTAAGTGTGTCTGGCCCCCATCCTGGAGAGTAAGTCTTAGTCCAACAGAGGGTAGGGACAGTCTGGGATGACCATAAATGAATGGGATACCCAGCCCATCTCTAGGTCACCGTGCTTCAGGTAGTCCCTAAATAAACACATTTTGGTGCCAGTGGCTCGTTGGACCAATATCTTTTCTTGGAAATGGGTCCATCTGCTTGGAGGAGGACTGAATGTTGAGCCCCTGTGTCCACCAAGAGTTGAGTGGGTCCAAACCCTGTCTACCCCAATCACTTACTTCACTCAGAGCTAAGACCTTCACCATTTGGGGGAGTTTTTCCCAAGGCCTGGGATTTCCTGATCCCGGCTTCCATTTGTTCGGGCACTTTCGGGCTCAGCAGCTGGCTCCTTTACTTGCAATGTGCACACTGGTCCTTGTCAAGGAGTGTCTGTCTCCCTTCCACTGGAGTCTCCCTTCTCTGCTTTCCCTTAACTACTATAGCCAAGATTCTCTGTAAATTCCTTTCCTGACACCTTTCTTTTTTCTCATCTCTCTTCATCTTCTTCCTTTCTTTTTCTTTGCACTTTTTCTTTCTCCCTGTTACGATAGACTCCCTCAGCAACCTACACTAAATCTTTTAATGACTTATCCTGCCATCCCTTTAGCCTCTGAAGCTTTTTCCTGATATCTACTAGCCTGATCTGTAAAGGACACACTGTGTACTGACAGAATGCCTCTATGAGACATTCTAGAAAGGCTGTGGGCAACTCATCTGATCCCTGCTTAACCTCACATGCCTTGGTCAAAATTGGTGGGGCCTCATGTGTCCACCTTGAGACTTGCCAATGAAATCTGCAGGTAGGCTTTTAGGTGCCCCTTACCTTCTGCCACATTAATGTCCCAGTCAGATCTGGTCAGAAGAAACCCTCTGTTGACGACAGCCTGATCAATTGATGGTGCCTCCATGTCTGAGGGAACATTCTTTCTTTCTTGTATCCTCCCTTGCTCCTGATGGCCAGAACCTACAAGGGTCTTGGAATAGAAAGGCTTTTATGAGTGTGTGGGGGGGTCCTCTACTAGATTCATCCAGGTAACTATATAGGGCACTTGGTCTGGGTGCCTGAGGGATCCTGGTCTAAAGACTCTTTCCTCTACTGCTTTCATCACCTGTATGAATGTTTCTATTGGTGAACCCTACTTGGAGGTGGGCCATTTGGAGAAGGAGAGAGTAAATAACTTGTCCTTCTTTACTACAAATGAGTATTTGCACCCAAAAAGAGGCCTATTGTTTTGGCTGTCTAACTCAGGGCAGCCTGTAATTTTTAACAACAGGTGACCTACCTGCAAGCAGTTTGTCTCAGAGGTACCCCACTAGAGTCATGTGACTTGTCTCAGTGCTACTAACTCACCTTTTTAAAAATAAAAAATGTATAACTGTAACTGTCAAGTGAACAATCTTATATTTCTTGTGAATTTTTGCCCAAAACTGGTATGCCACCTAAAAAGGGTGGTAAGTTGAAAAGCTGTGGTAGTACATGGACCACCATGTTCTCCCAACAGAAGTGGCCAGCAGCCAAGGTCCCTGCAAGCAGCAGGTAGGAAGCCCCTTGCAGGCACATTTGGGGCTTCTGGTACCCCTGGGGAAATTGGAGCTGCAGAGTCTGGTGACGCTGTTGCTGTCTCTACATGACTCGAGTCAGGATGCTGCTGAGGTCAGTGTTCTGTCCCATAACTGTCTCATCCAGTTATTCCCTTCCTACCTTGTGGCCTCTCTGAAGGTTTCATGCTAGGGACAAGAACCTCAAGGACCTTTAGGTCCAGGGCTTCCCTTGGGCTGCTATACTGAGCACCTTACCCTGGGCTTTGCCAACCTTTTCTGCCCACCTTCCCTGTCTTTCCACCAATGGCCATCTCCTGGACCCCTAAACCTCTTAGCTTCCTCCATTGCAGAGCTCAGAGTAGACACTAGCCCGCTGTGATCAGGCCCTTCGATGGGTCCTGCTGGAGGAGATGGTTACTGTGGCTCACTACGACAGCCCTAAGGCTCAGCCTTGTCTGCCACCACTTGGTTAGTAGAGAAAGCACCAGGGTCTAATCAGCTGCTGACTTGTCATAGGAGTCTATAGTCCACTCTCCTTCAAAACAGAGCCTCCACCTGAGCTAAACATGACCACCGTATTCCTATGAGGCCAGTTCATGTTACCTGTTCCAGCCCCTTGTCCATGAAGGACTGAAGCTTTCGTTCTGCCATGAGCATTTGTGTTTCTTGGTTCAGCGGTATCCAAGTCATGTTCAACATTTCCTGAGTCAGACCCAGGGCTACCTGTGGAGCCCACAGGACACCTTGCACAGGGCAGCCACTGTGCTAATAGGTGAGGCCAACTTACCCACTTAGGGCTCTGAGAGCTGGGCCAGCGTTTTCTAGGGCTGGGCACACCTCACTGTTTTGCATTGGTGTAGGTTTCCTGGTCTATCATACTAGGCCCAAAGGAGTCAGACAGGACCTGTTGGACTCTCTGTTACGGAGTGTGAACCAGATCTAACATGGGGTAGAGTGCCGGAGAGGTGGAGGGTTATGGAGAAGAGTGAACAGGACAGAGTTAGGGTGGGTCCCAGGTTCCTCTCCCACACCTCCTGAGTTGCCCCTTTATATAGACCTAGGACAGCTGCAGGGAGACCCAGAGTCCTTAGTTTCCTCAACAGCGTATATGCCTGCCCAGCAGGTGGCGCTGCTTGCCCGGGCACAGGTCCAAACACCCAGCCCCACTCTCTTCTGCTGCATCTGACACCTTTCATACCCCACAAGGCCCCATCCACTCTATGAGGATAGTCCATTCCTACGCCGGAGCCGTGCAGGCAGATGGAGCTGCCTTGAACCTCGCTGAGCCAGTCCCGGTATCCAGATTTGTGGGCACTGTCCATGCTGTCGCCAGTCCCCATGATAGCAGCTCTGCAGAAGAGGCCTTACTGATGATGAAGGGTCATTGTGGGCCTGGTGCTGGCCACTGGTGGCCCTCACCCAGTAACTATTTTCTATGGGCTCGTGATGTGAAAACCGTGTTGCAATGACACATTCTACCTCAAGTGTCTTTTGTAGTCTTGGTCCATCTAATTATTCTTTGCCAGGGCAGCCTGTCCACTCCCTAGAGTGTGCCCTTCTTAGGACTCAGTCTGCCTAGCCAGAGTCCTATGTGTCATGGCCTTCCTGGTTACATCAGTAATCCAGCACTCCTGCTTCTTCCTACCTCTATTCCCTACAGCTGTTCTGGCTTCTGTGCCCTTTGTTGAAGAGGCATTGACCTGTTCTCCTGTCCATCCCTGTTGTCCCACTCCTTTGGATAATCAATCCATTTCCTATCCCCACTCATGTCAGAACCCACCCACAGAATGGTGTTTTCTAGAAGCTGTCTCTAACATCCCTTCATGCTGGAGAGCCCAAGCCAGGATTGCACCCCTGGCTTGAGGTACTGTAGCAATCACTCCACACCCACCAGACTGTGAATGAGTATGTCATTACCCAAGGCCTTGTACAGGGCTTAACTGAGATGGCATAGCTGGATAGTCAGGAAGTGTCAGCCACAGGTGTGACCCCAGCCCTCCAGGCACTGGCACAGGCAGCTTCCTCCACATCGAATGGCTACCCTGGAATATCCTAAGGCACAGGGAGGCCCCCTCACATACACAGGGTATGCACAATGTGCTGATGAGTGGAGGTGCTGTCTCCCCACACTGGGGTCTCTTTGGGACAAGCATGGGATCCTATTTACATTTGCTTTCCAGAACCTCCATGGAAGGCGTTCAAAATAAACTTGACTTCATGGCAGAGCTTGCACATCTGTCTGAGAAACTGGTTGTGATGAGCTAGGCTTGGCACAAGATCTAGCTTGGCTTGAGGTGAGCAAAGCACTATGCACAAGACCAAAGTGAGGTTAGGAAGATGGCTCAGTGATTAAGAACACCTGTTTGTCTTGCAGAGGATGGGGTTTCTACTCCCGTAGTCCACTTGGTGGCTAACAACTCTCTGCAACTCTAGTTCTAAGGAAACTGAGGCCCTCTTTTGCCTTCCACAGGTAGTACATGAAGGTGTGCTTGGTGCATAGCCATTCAGACAAGATTCCCATATGCATAAAATAACAACACTCCCTCCCCCCTTTTAAGTGGTAATGTCAGTCTGAAGGCAGGACTCAAGTTCCAGTAGCTTAGGACAAAAGCTAATCAGGGCTTACATGGACTCACCCTATGGCAGAGAAACTGCCAAATGGTTTGAGTCATAACCCTCAGAGGACCACAGGTGGTGGCACAGCTGAGACAGGAATATTGTAAGTTCAAGCCAGCCTGGGCAGTTTAGTGACACCTTGCATAGTTACTATTTTCCATGTTCCATCATGGCTGCTCTAGATCCAACTGAGCATCCCTCTGCCACGTTCTGTTGGTCCCTTTACATGGTGGCTCTGCTGCTCTGTCCTGTACTCTTCTCTGGCATAGCTTCTCTCCTCCTCCCTGTCTTCTCCTTGAGGTCCCAATCCACCAGAAGAGGGCATCGGATCCCATTACAAATGGTTGTGAGCCACCATGTGGGTGCAGGGAATTGAACTCAGGACCTCTAAATGAGGAGCTTGTGCTCTTAACCTCTGAGCCATTTCTCCAGCCTGAACTTTGAACTTTTAAACATTGTTCAAACTGTAATAGATTATGGGGACTTTTGACATTGGACAGGGTACAGCCTGGAAGAATAAAACAAAAGTAGATAAAATAGATTGACTAAAATAAACTTTTTCTACTTTGTAACAGAGATCACAAACTTACACAGCAAAAAGAATGATTTATTAGTGTTTGATATTCATAAAAAAGACTGCTTGACATATTTTCTGTTTGTCTGGAGTGCTTTAAAACTGCAAAGGCTGCCAGCCCAAAGCAGGCAGGCTATCAGATAATACATGTGTTTCCTTTGGCTGAGACATTCTTTAGATATTTTTGAGTTGAAGTTATAAGGCTAATAATAAAAATAAAAGCTATTCTCTTTGTACTCCCTCATTGTGACTGAATTTGTAACCCCACACATGTCCAGAGACAAAAATGAATTAATCTGTATTTCCAGGATCATCTGTCATTATTCTATGAAATCTATATAATTCAAGAAGCAACCTGATTGCTAGTCAGCGCTGCAAGATTCCCCTGACCTCTACACCTGACTCAGACCTCCCGTGATGACTTAGGCGATAAAAAAATGATATAAGGTGAACAGGAGAAATGCTTCTGATTCTGACCTCTCACTATGTTACTGCTGTATTAAGCTTCAAAAGTTCAAAAGTTTACTATTAACCACTAGAGTTCTGAACCACTGTTAGTCTAACTTTGATAAAGCCTTCCACTGTTGATCCACTATTATTGTAGTCACAAGCTCAAGATTTTAAATTTCCTCCAGTTGTATTGTAAATGTAAATTTAAAACTGTTCCTCATCAAGAAAGCACATCTGATCTATGTGCATCCAGGCTTCTGGATAGAGGAAAGAAGTCCCTCTTTCACAATCTCTAAGCATACTGCAAATCAGGATCAAGGGAGCTCTTGCCCCTTCTGTCTCACAGAAGGTTTGTCTTCCCTGAGCTCACCTTAAAGAGTCTTCTTGCTTTTCACCCCAAATCATTTTCCAAGCTTCTACTATGACACAAAGGTATGTGTCTACTGTCTTTCCTACAATGTGAGTTTCAGTGTAGATTACAGACAATGATGTCTTAGTTAGGGTTTTTATTCCTGTACAAACCATCATGACCAAGAAGCAAGTAGGGGAGGAAGGGGTTTATTCAGCTCACACTTCCACATTGCTGTTGGTCACCAAAGGAAATCAGAATAGGAACTCACACAGGACAGGAACTTGGAGGTAGGAGCTGGTGCAGAGGCCATGGAGGGGTGCTACTTACTGGTTTGCTCAGCTTGCTTTCTTACCAGCCCAGGAATGACACCACCCACAATAGAATAGGCCCTCCTTCCTTGATTACTAATTGAGAAAATGCCTCACAGCTGGATGTCATGGAGGCATTTCCTCAAGGGAGACTCCTTTCTCTGTGATAACTCCAGCTTTTGTCAGGTTGACACATAAAACAAGCCAGTATAAATGATAATGCTAACCTTTCTAAATCTTACCTCTTTGTGTAAACTCACAAGCTTCAGTGGCCCTACAAAATTAGAGGATCATAACATCCTCAAGACTGATAAAGGGGAAACCTCCATGTTCCCCGGGGAAACAACAAGCCTGATGGAGACCCAGACTGAGTCACTCCACAAACTATCTAAAGAACCCACCCATGGGCTGGAGAGATGGCTCAGCAGTTAAGAGCACTGTCTGCTCTTCCAGATGTCCTGACTTCAATTCCAAGCAACCACATAGTGGCTGAAAACCATCTGTGATGAGACCTGATGCCCTCTTCTGGTGTGTCTGGAGACAATGACAGTGTACTCACACACATATAATAAATAAATCTTTAAAAATAACATAATAAAATAAAAATAAAAAAGGAACTCTGATCATTCAGCCAGGACATATCTGAGTTCCACACTTTCTGGCAGCCTTTGCTCTTCACACAAGGCTAGCCCATTCATAGGACAGAGGATACTAATCTATTTTCCTTCTAGATCCATGCCTTCCCCTCTGCTTCTACAAATGGGATTTTGAAGTCTGCGGGATGACAGACAACCAATTGCTTCTGCACCCATAGTTCCCGAGCTGGAACCCAGCAAATCCTCACCCTCCCACCTCATGCCATTCCTCTTCAGCAGGAAGTAGCCACATCTGAACAGGAACCCCTGGACCCAAAGAGGTTGGCATGTTAGGATGGAACCCCTGCTCATCTCAGGAACAAGCCTGGAAATCCCAACTCCTTCTCTTTCCCATAACTCCACCTGCTCGGAGAAAACTCTGGGATAACTTGTCATCACTTCTCATCTCGGAGTTTCCGGCCAGGGCTCAGTTTTTGACAATGGATGGACACAGTCCCAGCTCCTAGATCACGTGTCATCACTCCACTTCCTAGAACCATGAAACCTTCTTGCTTTAGTCTGGATGTGCAACTTCCCTGACCTCCACGTGTGACATCCGTGAACCCACCTGAGAGCTGCCTCCTAAGAAACCTGCCATATCTACTTTTAATCTGGTCTACTCTGGCCTGTGTTTACATCACTGAGAAAGAAAGCACCTATCAGGAAGAAGCTGTTGCTACTTCCACCTCTCAGAAAGCTAAGGCTGAGCTGCACTATAGAGGTGGTGTGGTCCCCACCGAGTACCAAACACTTCCCCTAGCTGTGCAAGCTCCCAGGGGTGATCAGAACCCTTGGCCACATCAGTTAGAAACATCTTCTTACTAGACACAGAGCCCAGGAACTCCCCTGTGCCATGAGACTTGTTGATTCCCAGAATCTGCCTGTCTGTAGGTCACAGGAGTGATAGCCATCCTATCCATCTTGATTTTGTGTGGGCAACACCCCCCGCTTCCCATCCTAATGATGATCCAGTATTTCTCAAAAACGCAGCACTATGCTTTTGTTTGTACATTTATTGAATTTTTCCAACTCCTGGGTGTCATTGCATTCTAACCCTGTTACTGAGTTGGGTACTTGGCTTTCCTAGAGGCTGGGCTTGGCAAGATTCTGTCCTGGCTGGAGGGTAGGACATGGAGATGTTGCTGGAAGGGAGACCTGCAGGCTAATGAGGTTTCTGGCCTAGACTAGACAATAGGGCCAGGGAGGCATAGAGAGCACATGTGGGGCCCTGAGAGGTTGGTTCCCAGTGCACCTGGGGGGGTTCCACTTGCACCCTTAGGCCACATTCTTCTAACAAGACCCAGGTGGGAGCTTCCTCATCCCAGCTGTCACATAGAAGCCCAGAGGGTAGGGACACAGAACTCTGCTCCTGCCATGGAGTACTCTGTTCCAAGATGTGCTCCACCTACCAACAGAGACGGGTAAGAGGTTATAAATGCTGAGTGTAGTTTGAGCCTGAGGGAATCAGCACCTTCCCATGTCAACCTCGATGTCCCAAGGGCCCCATTTGACCCCCAAGGACAGGTTCTCTCACCAACTCCAGCTGCTTTGACAGTACTGTTGTCTCCAGAGCCTTAGCCAGCAGCTGCCTCTGAGTTTCACTCAGCACTGGGGAGAGATCTGCACTGAGAGAGAGTTCCAGTATGCCCAGTATAGAACCTAGTCTTCCCTTCCAGTCCCCTACTAATGCTTCCATTGGATGCTCACCATTCAGTGCTCCCAACAGGTAGAAGATAGGGGCCGTGAGTTCCAGCACCAGCTCTCCAGAATCTAGCACCAGACACTCAAGGATGCAGCCTGCTGGGCCATCTAGAGGTTCCACCTGCTCACCACTGCACAGGCCCTGCCCTAGCTGAGGGAGGCAGGAATAAGTGAGGCTGAGCAGGTTTGTCCAAACCCTGTCCACCACCAGCACTCTCACTCACTGAGGCCTCTAAGGCTTCCAGGCTGGGCTGGTCCTGTAAAATCCTCCCAATGTCCACTAGCAGCTGTTGTCTCAACTCCATTTCTAAGTTCCCCAGCTGTAAAGAGCCAGTCTTCACCTCTGCATACAGGCCTTGGAAGTCTTCCCTGAATTCTTCTTCCTCAGGGATTCCATCTGGAGGGACAGAGGGCAGTACCACACGAAGCCCATGAGGTCTTGGGGAACATTAGTTAGGAGGGGTAGGTCCAGGGAGTAAATAAAGAAGCATTGGAGTTCCAGGGTGGTCAAGGCATTACTGACCTGACATGAATTTGAGCTTCTCACCAATGGAGTGCAGTGCAGCGAGCAGATTAAAGCTATGGTGCTCCTGGTCCACTCCTCTTCTGTGGTCTAGGCAATAAATCCAGATGGTGGAAGGGGAAGAGCTGTTCTGATTAGTGACCCAGGGACCATTGTATCAAGTCAAAGAGGGATGAGATCTTTACCTGGACCCTCCCAGACCCATCCCTCCTTCTACAGGCAGCCCAGGGCAGATGGAAAGCTAAGCAGGCCCAGCAACATCACTTGAGTTAAGCCTCACCCATTGTGTACACATGTGGTGTGTGCCCACCTCATGCCCTGAGCACAGAACACCTCAAAGTTAAGAAGTAAAAAGGGCCACAGGGTCTGGGACCTTACCTGAGGAGGGCTCAAAGGTCCTCTCTTTCTCATCCAAGATGTGATGGATACCTGGCAGCAATCAGAAGCAAGCAGGTCATCAATCCATTATCCCCAGGGCTCCTGGGACCTCATGAGACCCTTCCCCTATGACCCACATCTCAGTCCTGGCACACTTTAACATCCTGTCTGGGAGATCATGCAACCAGATACCCACAGCATCCGCTGTCTAGCTGAAGCGCTTCTCTGCCACAGAGTCTGGACTCTAGAGACAGTCCCTTGCCACTCACCCCATGTAGAGCCAATGAGCAGTTTGGCCACTCGAAATGCAAGGACGCTGCCTGCAGGAATGGTCACCATCTTCTTCCGGCTTCTGTGGCCCTTGCCTTCACCCTGAAGGATGGATATGGGCTCAGTGGTGTAGAGTGAATAGCTATGAGTGGAGTGTTGGTGACAGGCTTGTCATTGGTAATGGACTCTCCAGCTTTTAGCAGTTCCAGTTAACTGGGCAAGTGGGGCTATTGGTTACTACTGGAGGGGTCTTAGAAGAGTCTTCCATCACTGCCTGGGATGTTGCCCCGGCTTCTAAGATTCCTGCCATTGCTCTGTGCCCAAGTAGGACTAGGCTAGTGTTAGGAGTAGCATAACATACCTTGAAGCATGAGGCTCCAGGCAGTGTAAACTGGCCCGAGCCCTCCTGGCTGTGGGACTGGGTGATCTGCACCTCCTCCTTTGTCTGCAGCACCTCAGTGATGACAAACACATCATCCCCACGCCTCCGAAGCTGTTGCAGGATTGTATTCTCAGGCTGCTGCAGGTGCCTACAGAAAGATTGCCAGGGCTTGCCCATCATGGACTAGCCTCCCTCCCCAGCATTCTCCTGACAGGTGAGATGGAAACGCTAGGGAATCCAGGAGTCTTTGGAGGCCATGCTTGAGAACCCTTCCAGGGCAGTCCCAACAGTGTCTAGTTGCTTGTGAGGGTAATGACAAGTTCAAACACAGAGAAGTGGATGCCTGTGCCTGTGGAGGGACGCCATTATGTATGATCCATCAATGTTCCAGCTCCACATAATACACTTTTGATATCAACCAGGAGCTCAGCCTGATTCCAAGGGACTCCGGCCCTTCATTAAGATCCTGATCTTCAGGATAGAGTCCTGGCAACCAAGGTTTAACATCCCTCCCCACCTGACTTTGTTTATACTGCTCCCTTCCTCTTGGGCTTCCCTGTTGAGTGCTGAGAGATACTGCCTCAGAATCCTTCTGATGCCCAGAACCCAGCAACTTTCCCAAGAAGCATGGATGCTCAAGGTTAGAGAGCCGTCATCCCTTCAGGGACTCACCTTTCACGCTCCATGATATCCCAGGTCTTTGGATTCACATGCAGTATACACATACTCATGGAGGCACTGGCACTGTCAGACACTGCAGCCTCACCAGAAATTTTCCCTTCTCCAATGGGTAAAAAAGCTGCCACACTGCCCTGAATGTTCCCATCGATGACGTCAGAGACTTGGAAGTGGCCAATACACTCCGGTTCTAAAACGAGACCAGCTCTACTGTCCTATTCCAGTAGCCACTGCCTTCTCTTTCCTCTGTAGCAATGGGGCCTTTAAAGAACTCCCCACTCTGGAAATAGGGCCAGAGGAGTAGAGCTAAACATGCCCAGTAAGATGGCAGGCTGGGCTTCACCTACTCCCTTCTTCTATTCAATATGGGGGCTCAGGATTGGGAAGAGGGGAGCGGGTAAAGAAGATACCTGGTTCTGGAGCACTTGGTTCCAGAATATCCTTGATTGACAGGTTGACACAAATATAACGGGGTTTCCAGAACCATGAGCTTGAGAGTCTCCTGCTCAGGAGGCTGTAGGGCTTGAACCTGGTCGAATTCCGAAGGCAGTCCACTGGGATGAGATCTCCTCTGCTGCCACCCACCTCCTGGATCACACTTTTGACCACTTTCTCAAAGGCTGATGGCATGATCCTGGGTCCGGATGGCAGATGTCCATACTTAGTTGCCCCCAGCACTCAGGACCCCATCCCTTCAGAGTAGCCTTGCCTTGTTAGTCCTGGCACATCCTGCCCGACCAACACAACACAGAGCACTCTGTTCACTCTGTGGCTCACTTATCTGTCTCTCCCTGGGGTCTCTGACACTTGACTGAAGATGAAGAGGAGGCAGCCTGTGGTAGCAGGTCCTGCACTATCCACACCATTAATTACTGTGTGTCACCCCTGGTCACCTGCTGAAGTCTAAGATACCCTGTTGTGCTACCTGGCTGAGGGCCAAGGCTGGGGAAAGAACTCGAGCCCTCACTTCTAAGGGATTTGGCACAAGAGCCCACAGCAAAGTCAGTGTTCAGTGGTTCCAGGGTTTGGTGGTTTCCTCCAGGCTGTCATGTACAGCTCTGTGAGTTATGTGACCTCCTTAAACCTTCATGAGTCATAGACCAATACAGGCCTGAGGCAGACAACCTGTGCAGTGTGGAGCAACAGTTACACCCCTACGTAACAGAGCCTCAGGGCTAATGGTGGAAAGTGAGGGAAGAAGGCCCTTGGGGATCAGGGAGGGATTTGTGAGCCAGAATCAGCATTCAGCCCAGAATCCTAGAGAGTGGCTGGTCCCCCTCCCCGTTGCCCACCCTCCCCCTGCCAGCATCAAGCCCAAACCAGGCTGGTCCCACTGTATCCTTAGTTGGTGGCCTCCATAGAGGCTAGGCCCTAGCTGCTAGGGTCTCTTCAATCTGTCTGGTATAGTGGGGCTTCTGGAAGGCTGAATCCCCAACTTAACAAGCAGGCATCAAGGCCATAGAGTAGAGACCACACCAGAGTAGGGGCAGCTGGGCTCTGGGAGGGGCTGAGTAGCAGGGTTGCTCACCTCGATTTTCACTTCTACCGAGGTGTTTGGGCTCACTAAGCGAAGCAAGGATGTTCTGGGGTGCCGGGGAGGGGTCTCTTGTCTCTTCAACCCGTGAGCAACCGGAGCCACCAGCACGAGTGGTTCTCTAGGCGTCAGGACACAAAAGTGAAACCATGAAGCTGCAGCCCAAAGTAGTCGCTGGGCGCTGGGCGCATTCAAGTAGCCCTCCCACCCGGAACAGCGGAACAGCGGGGCGCAGCCTGCCCTAGCCTGCTCCTCCTCCTGGGAGACCGCCTGGGCTTAGGGAAACCCCTGAGATCCTGGTGACAGGGAGCTTCCGGTTTTGTTCTTTTGGGTTTTTGGGTTTTTTTTTTTTTTTTTTTTTTTGGTCTGGCTTCCTATAACTTCAAAGTGCTAATTCTTTCTTAAACATCTGGGCCATAGTAAAAGATCAGAATGTACTTCTCTAGAGAGTTACAACTGTGCCAGTTGCCAGCAAGCATCTTGTTAGTTATCAGGAAAATGGAAATCAAAACTAGATAGCATCAAAGGCTGCTTCGCTGGCTGGCTGTCATCTTAAGTAATTAGTAGTAAGGCTGTAGAAAAACAAACCCCGAGGTCCAAGCAGACAGGAAACTGAAAACAGTAGAGCTGTTCTAGAATGCAAAGGCAATTTTCAAACGGGTGAATGTAGAGTTACCAGGTGACCTAGCAGTTGGACTTTTAGCTGCATATCCAAAGCAAGAGGTCATCCTGGGGTTGTGGCTATCAATGGTAAATGTTGCTGAAAAAGCAAACAGGATATCAAACAGATCAAATGTGTACACCAATGTTTATGGTAGTATTTAAAGTTTTTCTTGAGATTTAAAAAATGTTTATTTTATGTGTGTGAGTCCTTTGTTTGCATGCATGTAAGTGCACCATATGTGGGTGCCAGAAACTGAGTACCGGTCCTCTGTAAGAGCAGCAAGTGCTCTTAACCCCTGAACCATCTCTCCAGGTCTCTGTGGTAACATTTAAAGTATCAAGCAGATAACCCTTAAGTGACCTGAATGTCCATCAACTCATACATAGATTTTAAAAAATAGTAAATCTGTACAGTATTTTGCTGAGTTCTGGGCCCTGCCCACACCAGGCAAGACAGTGTCCTATAACTAAGCTCTGTCACCAACCCACAGTAGGGTGCTTGCATGGCAACTGGGAGGCATGAATACACTTCTAAGATACAGTGCAGAATGTGGATGAACCCTGAAAACATGGCCACAAGCAGAAGACCCAGACCAAAACTAAACCAAACCAACACAAACCAACCAACCGACCACACACCCACCCCGTCACTGTGCAAGTTATCCTGTATGAAATCTCCAAAATAAACCAATCTGTTAGTGTTTGCCACTGATTAAGGGATGAAAAAAGAGGGAGAAACTCCTAGTGGTTTTGGAGTGTTTTTCCCCCCTAGGGTGTGTGCAATAGCCACACAGGTTTATCTATCTATGCATGTGTTTATTTAATTGAACTTGGAGACAGGGTCTCTTTATGTATCCCCTGCTGGCCTGGAACTCACAAGATAAACAAGACTGGCTTGGGACTCCCAGAGATTCACCTGCCTTTGCCTCCTGAACGCTGGGCTTAAAGGCATGAACCACCTTGTCTATACATGGTTGAATATACTAGACTCCCAGAAGTATGCACTTTCAAATGGCTGGAGTATATGTCATATGAATTGCTTCTCAATAGAGGCAATTATTTTAAAAGCTCTGGACTCCCGGGGAACTGTAGAGATGGCCCAGAAGTTAAGAGCATGCACACTCTTACAGAGAATTCAAGTTCTGTTCCTAGCACTCACATGGTAGCTAGTAACCAAGTTCCAGAGCATCCAGTGTGTTCTTCTGCCCTTCATGGGCACTACACACACAGATACACAAGAAGACAAAGAATAAAATAAAAATAAAGAAAAAATGCTTTAAATAAACCTGGAGTTTAGTAGAAGCCCACAATCTAGCTGCAGGCTCCTCAGGGCCATAGTGTTCTGGTATCAGGTGCTGTGGACCTACCCTCAGCACACAGTTCCTCACAACCAGCCCTCCCAGATCTCTCTTAGGCTTTGGAGTATTGCAGCTTGAGCCCCAGGTTTAAGGTAGGGCTCTTGAGAGTGTCCCTTCTCCCAGGCTTGGCCATGGTAGGAACAGGCTGCTTCCAGGTCCAGGTCTCTTCATTGACATCTCCCAGCTCTTCACGAATAGGATGTTTGCAGCCTGTCCAACCTTTGAAGACATATAGCTAGACAGATCTGTTCTCTACCAGGATCCCAGAAATCAAGAAGCTCATTCATATTCTGACTCTAGAGATGTGCAGGCCCTCTCTATTGGAGGGGCCCATAGCTGTGGTGCTAACCTGGTGTGGTCTCTCCATGATGAAGACAGGGCACTGGTCTGGATGGGAGCTTGCCTGGTGCAGCTCCTTGTTCACACTTTTGGGACTTTAAAACTAATCTGAAATGAAAAGTTCTGGGTTTGTTGGCTCCTGATTCAGACAAAAGGGAAACATTATATTGTATTGAGAAAACCCCAGAACCAGTTCATCAGGTAGAGGGTTTGTGGGTTTGTGTCGACCTTGAGCTCTGATTAAACTCATTTGCTGGTCAGGAGTCCATCTCCTTGCTGGTTTCAGGAGGAGGCTCCAAGGAGTGTAGGGTCCAGTATAAATGTGTGTGTCCTAGTTCTCTTCAGCTCCCAACTTGATCCAACCTAAAGTCACCTGGGATGGGGAACCTCAAGAATTGTGTAGATTGGCCTGTGGGCTTAGTCTGTGGGGCAATCATTGTCAGTGATGATTCATGTGGGAAGGGCCAGCCCTTTTTGGGTGATACCATCCTTAGGCATCCCTAAATATGCTTGGGCTGTATAAGAGACCTATGGGAGAATAGACCTGGGAGTGAGCCAGGAGACAAGCCAGCAAGCAGCTTTCCTCCATGATATCTACCATAGCTTGAGTTTCTTTGCTGACTTCCTTCAAAGAGGAACTGAGACATACAAGCCACATAAATCCTTTCCTTCTCACAGCAACAAGAAGCAAACTCAACCAGTATGTGCATGTTGTACACATCTGTCTCTATATCTGTGTGTACTATATGGACATGTGTCTGTTTACTTGTTCATGTGTTTGTACCTGTAAGTGTATGTGTTCATGTTTCTACAGGAGCATGTGAAAGCATGTGTATGTGGAAGTATAGATGCTTTTGTGCGTTTATGTGTGCACATTTGCACAATGCATGTGTTTGAGTGTATCAGTGGGGCTTGTGCCAGGCCAGGGCTGTCCACTGCAGGAAGTGACTCCATCTGACATACCAGGTCTTCAATCTCCCTCTGCTCCTTTTCTAAGCAGCACTGACCCTTATGAGTCCTGCTCAGTCTTGTTCCTTATGTCTTCCTCTCCAGTTGGGCGAGCTCTAGGTCAGGGACAAGGACAGTAGTCTTTGTTTATTTGTTTTAAGACAGGGTATTTTTAGGTTTCCATGGCTGTTCTGGAGGTCACTATGTAGATCAGGCTGGCCTCAAGTTCATAGAGATCCTGCTGTTTCTGTCTGAGATTAGGTCCATGAGCCACAGCACCCTGCTGGAAGAAGGATTTTGAGTGCAGGGGGATCTTGAGGGTTTTCAGCAGGATGTGATAAGCTCTGCTTTACTTCTGTTTTTATATTTTGGTTTTCAGGGATTTGCATTACATTTGATGTATTTGTGTATATGTGAGTGTGTGCACGTGCGCACACATGTGCCTGTGTGTGTAGACATGTACACATGAACTATAGTGGATTCGTTAAGGTTAGAGGAAGACCTTCCAGAGTTGACTATGAGGATCAAGCTCAGGTCCTCCAGCTTGGGAATTGGTCCCTTTGTTCACTGAACCTTCTGGACAGTCTTTGGTCTACCTTTTTAGAAGACCAGTGTGTCAGTCAGGACTTTCTGGGGCATGGAGGCCAGGTAAATGCCTGCTATCCACAGGAAGGGCAAAACAGGCTGTGGCACATTGTACCTGCCCTCTGCAGACAATGGTCTGAGGTAGCCGCTGGCCTGGATGCATGTGCTGCTGCAGTGCATTCCTTATTCACATTCTCAGTTCTTTCTTAATACCCTCAAATCAAAAGTGCTGGGCTTGTTGGCTCCAGACAGCTGGTCAGAGAGGACAGGGTGTGAAGAGGCACAGCAGGAAGGCATTTGTGTATGTGCAGGGCCAGTCCCCATTCCTCTCTGGCCCTCATTCACAGGCTGAGGGGCCCCTAGTTCCTCTTGCAGATCAAGGAGTCTAGGACAGATTGCTGCAACTCCCAGACACCCTGTGTGATGGGCTTCCTCCTTCTGATTAGGTTATGGGGTTTGGGAGTCCATGGGGGTGACCAAGAGCACTCTGGGCAAAATCTGCACAGACATTTGTGATCAAACTGTGACCAGGGACTGTGACCTTTCAATCAGAATTCTGGGGCGAGTGGAAGAAGGGTCATTTAGGCGAGGTGTGCCAGAACATGTATGGTCCCGCTAAAGAGGAAGCAAACTGCACAGCTACCGCTTGCCGGAATTGGCACTGAATCAAGAACAGTGGCACCACGCCAGTAAGAGCGATAAACCTCAGGGCCTAAGGACCCTGGCCGCAGGGACAGGTTGTGGAACACAAGGAGACCAGTGACAAAAGGGACTCAGGACTAGTTCTTAGGCCAGCCTTGGGGTGGTGGTGGGGAGCACCGTCAGCACTCTGTAACCCGAGGATCTAGGAATGTGAGGGAGGACATAGGGAAGAGCTTCTATCTACTTCCTAAGCTTGGTGATGTTGTCTGGAGGGCCCCCGAGGGAGGGAGGCATCAGCTTGGCTCCTCCTCCAGCCCTTCAGCTTCCAGCCTGTCTTGCAGGCAGCACTGGGTAGCTGAAGAAGACACTGGGCAGACAGAGGCAAGGGAAGCAATGGGACAGGCTTCTTGGATCCAAATGGGATGGGAGGGGTCAGGAGAGGCTGCAGAAAGACCCAGGGCACTGAGGGAATGAGTGCAGAGAAAGTGGCCCAGCAGCTGTCCCCTGGAGACAGGCAGTGGAGGTTAAAGGGGGCCCATGTTACCTCAGGTAGCCCAGGCCCACCTGTAAGTGCCCATTTCTGGCACGTCCTTCTCCTTCTATTTCTTCTTGAGGGAGTCAGATCCCAGAACCAGCCGGATAGGATGAAAGACATAGTGCCTGTTCCCCCACCCCGAACTCTCTCAGATCTTTCTGCCAGACACTGCTTTGAGACTAGGGCTTGTTTTTCATTCCTTGGTGATCCCTGAAGGCCCAGGACTTAGCAGATGGAAGACTAGACTGTGAGGCTGAGGTAGGATAGCAAAACGGCAACTTATGAGGGCACAGGAGGGGAAAGAACTCCCTCATTTATCCTGGGGTCGGATTGAAACCTCTCAGCAGTAGAGAAGCAAGATTAACATTTGCTGTAAAGGCTGCTAACATAGAGATAGTATTCTCATATATAGATATTTTCTATTTAAAGTAGTGTTGTCAGGTCTAAGGCTTGAATGTGTATCACTTTGGCTAGGGCCTCACTCTTTACTGTTAATTGTCCAGGGGTTCTTGCAGGTGACAGACAAGGAAACAAAAAGGTTGGAGAGATGAGAATGAGAACCCTGTACAGACTGACTTGTCATTCTGGGTCAGACTTCCGGGAGTCTAATGTCAGGTGGTACATTGTTAGCAGATTTAAAACACGTTACGATTTAGAGAAAGATTTGCAGGTAACAACTGGTCCAATTCCAGACACACAATAAAGCTTAAGGTGAGTGTCCACATATAAATTCCTTTACAAAATCCATGTGACCATGTGACCATGAGGTGAAATTCTATAGCTCAAGGCCTAGTATCTAGTGTGGGCTTTGACTGACATAGTATAGAGGTCAGCAGGCCATAGAGTACATGTGATGCCTGCTCTACAGATGAATAATGGTCCAGAGAGGAAGGAGTCTGGGATAATCATTCTGGGAAATTTGGGTGTGGTCTGCCTCTATAGACAGAGGTCCGTGAGGTCTGCTGATACAGATATGTCATTAGGTTGTTACAAAACCCATTCTCAGCCTTCAGGATGTGAAAACAGGTGTTTTGTATCCTCCATTGAGAAATGGCCCCTGTGTGTTTAATATTCCTGGTTTCCCCAGCTGTCTGTGGGCACAAGGACTTTGTGCCCCAAACAAATTATCCCCCAGGAACCACCTGGTAGCCTCATTTAGGTTTCTTAGCAGCATTTTGAAGAACATTTCAAATCCCACCAAAATCCAATATATGATTATTGTAAAACAGCCAGCTATGACTATCCCTCGAGGAGTCTGTGCCCATGCATGAGTATGTCTTACTTTGAGTGATTTCTCTTTGAGAACCTCAGGCCCTTGCTTTCCATCTAAGTACCTCTTATTCTCTTAATTCTGGTACTTAAGCCTATATTAAAATGTGTTTGTTACATCCCAACTCTGCTTCACATTGGCTAGTCCTGACATTTTTTTTAACGCATTAAAGGTACAAATCCAAATTTGGTCTGAGTTGAGGTCCCTAAAAGTCTAAGGGAACTCTTCAGGCAGCTGAGGGTGACATTGGGGAGTGATACCTCCTGTCTCTGACAAATTCAGATCCCCAAGAGCTTGGTGGAATGCCCAATTCTAGGGTCAAGGATGCCAAATTCAACCTAAACTACACAAATTCTCCAAAGAGAAAAGGTGTTTGTTGGCAAGAATTTTTTTTTGTTTGTTTGTTTTTCAAGACAGGGTTTCTCTGTGTAGCCCTGGCTGTCCTGGAACTCAATCTGTAGACCAGGCTGGCTTCCAACTCAGATCTATCTGCCTGTTTCCTGAGTGTTGGAATAAAGGTGTGTGCCACTACTGCTGGTTTGGCAAGGTGGTTTTTGTAAGGGGGAAAGGAGAAGTGTGGGTAGGCTGCTTAGATCCAATTTGATGGGTTTTGGAAACCTCGTGGTTTTGTGTGTCAACTTGACATAAACTGCAGTTATCACAGAGAAAGGAACTTCAGTTGAGGAAATGCCTCCATGAGATCCAGCAGTTAGGCATTTTTTCAATTAGTGATCAAGGGGGAGGAACCCTTGTGGGCGATGCAATCCTTGGCTGGTAGTCTTGGGTTCTATAAGAAAGCAAGCTGAGCAAGCTAGGGGAAGCAAGCCAGTAAGCAGCACTCTCCAAGGCCTCTGCATCAGCTCCTGCTTCCTGCCCTGCTTGAGTTCCAGTCCTGACTTCCTTTGGTGATGAACAGCAGTGTGCACGTATAAAGCTGAATAAACCCTTTCCTCCCCAACTTGCTTCTTGGTTATGATGTTTGTACAGGAATAGAAACCCTGACTAAGATACCTAGGGTATGGCTTGACAGCAGGAAGTGGTGGAGATGGCTCTGTTATAACTGTTTAAGCCATCTTTTTTTTTTTTTAAGATTTATTTTATTTATATGAGTACACTGTAGCTGTCTTCAGACACACACCAGAAGAGGGCATCGGATCCCATTACAGATGATTGTGAGCTACCATGTGGTGGCTGGGAATTGAACTCAGGACTTCTGGAAGAGCAGTCAGTGCTCTTAACTGCTCAGCCACCTCTCCAGCCCTGTTTAAGGCATCTTATCTGAGTTGTTTCAGTTACAAAAATCTATGCACCAGACATGGTAGTGTGTACCTTTAATCCCAGCACTTGGAAAGCAGAGGCGGATCTCTGTGAGTTTGAAGCCAGCCTGGTCTACAAAGTAAATTCCAGGACAGCCGGGCTCTACACGGAGAAACCCTGTCTCTAAAAAACAAACAAACAGGGGTGGGGGGGGGGAGTAGAAAGATGTCATTTGTCTCAGACACATGAGGCTGAAGCCTTACTGTGTCTAGTTTTACTAAGTCTAACAAGAGGGAGCTCATCCTGAGATTACCCACCTCCATACTAACAAAATAAGCCAGGGGTAGCTTTGTGGGTCTGAGAAGCTTTGCAGTTGGGGTTGGAGTGATGCATGCTGGGTCCTGGCTCTCTCTGCCAACTTCTCTTTCAGTCACTTCCTGCTCTCCTCTCTCCAGGAGGTTCAGGACAGCCTGCTAAGGACCTTTCCATTGCAGCATTCAGTGTCACGCTCATCTGATGAACCCTGCTTGCTGACGGTTGTAGAGTTGGCCAGGAAGGAGGTTGAAGAGCCACGCCCTGAAAGTGGAATGGAAAAACTTCCCAGACTGAGTGCAGGCTGAGTAGTGGAAGGGGAGCAGATGCTTTTGAAGGACAACAGTGTGCAGCTGCAGAGAACATGTACACAGTGATCTGACGTTCTGTCCTCGTTCTCCAGAGAAAAATGCATTAAAAAAAAAAAACAGATTTCCTAAAATTCACTTTACATCCCAGCCTTTCCCTCCCTCCTTTTTCCCCCAGTCCCACACTTACAAATTTGTTCCCCTACTGCCCCCTCCCCTTCTCCTCAGAGAAGGAGGAGCCCTTCTTGGGTACCACCCCATGCTGAGACATCTAGTTTCAGCAGAACTAGGCATATCCTCCTCCACTGAGGCCCAACCAGGAAGTCCAGTGGCGACACTTGGGGACACTTTCCTTTTAGACTAGGGCCAGGACACACTTTATTGAGGCAATATCTGGGAGGCCTTGGGAGTTAAGGCTGGGAAGATACGTATGGCCAGGCTTAGAGTACACTCAAGGTGACTTGGGGCCAGATCAGGATGAAGGTGGGAAGATGAGAGGAAGCCCTTGCATTGTAAGAGCTGAAGGAGAGTGCAGGAGGTGTTGCATAAAAGCAGAGGGGATGGAGAGGGACCAGAGACAAATGTTCCTTTGGGAAGGAAAAGAAGGAGCCTACTATGGCATGGGCAATATGGATGTGTGACTCAGTTTTCTCTGCTTGCTGAAAGGCTATCTCTTCTCCACTGCAACTTGCATCTGGGCTTCTCTGCAAGCAGACATGCTTCATGGAGAAAAAACACAGGCAGAGCAGGGCCATGGAGACACGTGGCTTTTAATCCCAGCACTTGGGAGGCAGAGGAAGATGGATCTCTGAGTTTACAGCCAAAATGGTCTACAGAATGAGTTCCAGAATAGTCAGTTAGGGCTATACAGAGAAATTATGTCTAGAAAAACAAAGCAGAGTGGGGTCAGGGTGGGAGGGGCAGAAAACCCAGAGAGAGAGCAGGCTTTGGGAAGATGGCCACAAAGTACTGGCTCAGGGTAGACAAGAGATGGCAGAGCTGTCCTTCAAGCTTGGGGACGGGAAGCTGAGCCAGCATCACATTTGGTGGATGGGTGATGATGGAGGCCTGTATTCTAACTGAAATGCTGGCTTCAGGTGTTGACTCCAACTTTGTATGAGAAGGCTGCCGTGAAGACTGAACCTGTGACACTCAGGGATGTGGCTGTATAGTGGTGAGCCTGCTGAGCACACAGGTTGGCCAATTTGTGTTTTAAAATTAATTTTATGACCTTTATGTGTATGGGCGTTTTGCTTGCATGTTTTGCCATGCAATGCCTATGGAGGCTAGAGGACATCAGATCACTTGGGACTGGAGTTACAGAGGGTTATGAGTGGCCATGGGGAATGGAACCTGGGTTCTATGGAAGAGCAACCAGTTCTCTCAGCCACTGAGCTATCTCTCCAGTCCTCATATAAGTGCACTTTAAGCTTTATGATGGAAGATTCCAACACAGTCATTCTTGGATACCATCCCTTCCCTGTTCTGAGTTTCACTGAAGTTGTACCCACCACCCCTCACACATACACATCATGTTAATTTTCTGTAAAGTGTTATAAACATATTACATAGTTTTGGAATTCATAAACAATGTGGCACTTGATATTTTTTATGTTAATCCCTGAATATGCTTCATTGTTTCCTAAGAATAAAGTATTCAAAAGGTATTATTGGGCTAGAGACATGGCTCAACAGTTGCTCTTGCAGAAGACCCCAGTTTGACTCCTAGCATCCACACTGGGTGACTAGACACCAGTTATACTCCATCTGTAGGGATATCCCACACGTCTGGTTTCCATAAGCACCTTTGCTTATGTGCATACACCCTCACTCACATACATATATTCAAATAATCAAAATAAATACATATTTTTTAATTTAAAAGTATCTATGGTCTTGGCTCACATGGCAAACTACCCTTCAGAAAAATGACATGGCTCTCAAGGTGACTGGACCACATACTTCTACTCCTGCTGTCAACACTAGATGTGGATTTTTAAAAAAATACTTAATTTAGTGTGTGTGCATGTGTGTGCAAGCACGCATGTGTGTATGACACAGAGTGCCCATGAAGGTCAATTTTCAGGAGTTGATTCTCTTTTCCACCACATGGGATCCAGACATGGAACTCAGGCTTGGTGGCAAGTGCCTTTACCCACTGAGCCATGGGCCCCAGAAGTGGATTGGTTTTCTCTTCAATATGACAAGTATAACTGCCAAGATCAGTGTCTGTAAAATAATTCTGACAGTGTCTATCTCATTGACAGTTGCCCATGCTTGGACAAATCCATGCCCTGTCCTTTAAGCAAGCACATACAAGAACACATCTGAGTGCTGGACCTGTGAGCACACCAGTTTTTGCTGCAAATAAATCAAAACTAAACTTAGTTGCTTAAACACAAAATCAGAAAGCAGAAAACAAGGGCTGATGAGATGGCTCAGTGATTAAGAACACTGTCTGCTAATCTAGAGGTCCCGAGTTCAATTCCCAGCAATTGCATGGTGGCTCATAACCATCTATAAAGGGATCTTCTGGTGTCTAGGTGTACATATAAACAGAGCTCTCCTACATTTAAAAAATTAATAATAAATTAAAAATGATTAAAAATTTGTCCTTAATTCTGGGAGTTGGTAGTTTGGGCAGGGCTTGGCAGAGATGGCTTCATCTGTTTCCTGAGGCATTGTTCAAGTCCTGTGCTCAGAAGACAAGCACTGACTTCACACATGTGGCAGATGTTTGTCTGTCAGTAGGGTCAGAGCTAGTAAACTGGCCAGCCAACTAAGACTGCTTCAGGGACTTAGACTTAAGTATTTCTCACAGTCCACAGTTCAAGAACAGATGCTGTATCCATGGAACAAGACTTGGAGGATTCCCGGTGAGCTGTTGGTCTTGTCTACTTGGGAGGCCCAAAGAAATTAGTTCTAATATCAGTGAAAGACATTGCAGCAACAGGATAGACGAACTCACCAGGGAGAGTGAGAGAAAGGAGGCAAAAGACAGTCTCTGTCTTTCAATTCCTTTTATCTGGCTGCCACCAGAAGGTGCCAACTAAGCTTAGGGTGACTCTATCTGCTCAAATAATCTGATCAGCAGCCCCAACAGCAGTACCCAGATGCTTGTATTTTAGCTGATTCTAGAAGCTGTCAAGTTGTTAAGAAAGATTTGCCACCACAGGCGCCTATATAGTTGGCACTTGGTGGTTTATAACGGACAGTCTTCTTGCTGTATCTTCACATGGTGGTGAATGAGCTAGCTCTCTGGTGTCTTCTCTTATGATAACCATTTATCATCAGAATTTTACCCAGATGACCTCTTTACTTACCAAAGGCCCTACTTCTTAATGCATCACAAAGGACCAGGATTTCAGCATATGAATTTAGAGGAGGGACAGAAACAGTCATAACTGAGTACGAGCTATTCATCTTCCAGGAGGCCAACTTTAACTTCTATATAAGATGGCAGTTGTGGGAGACTTATGGGAAGAAAGGCTGGGATAGGCCAATGTACAAGTACTTCTTTTGTTTTGCTTTGTTTTTCAAGACAGGGTTTCTCTGTGTAGCCCTGGCTGTCCTGGAACTCACTTTGTAGACCAAGCTGGCCTTGAACTCAGAAATCCGCCTGCCTTTGCCTCTCAAGTGCTGGGATTAAAGGCGTGCACCACCACTGCCCAGCACCACCACTGCCCAGCTCAAGTGTTTCTTAAGGAAAAAAAAAGTCTGCAGATGAGGTCTGAAGAGATAGCTCAGAGCTTAAGAGCTCACTTGTTGCTCATGCAGAGGACCCGTGTGTGATTCCTAGCACCCACATGGCAGCTCATAAACACCTGTAACTAGAGGTCCAGGTGATCTAATGTCCTCTTCCAGCTTCCTTAGGCACTGTACAGATGTGGTGCATAGACACACATGCAGACAAAACAAATACATCAAAACAAATCTTTAAAAAAAAAGACTGCAAGTTGAGATTCTATCTCACAAATTTTGGGATAATTTTGGGATATTTCCTTTCTTCTCTGAGTATGCCAAGGCCTAAGTTTTGTAAATGTTGAGGAATGGGCAGGGCCAACCCATGGTCACTACTCCTGGTACATAAGTCTCTCATGGGCTTGTTTCCTTAGCTACTCCCTGGGTACATCTGGCTGAAAATGACTGAAAAGAATCATAAACATTTCAAAGTTGAGCTGAGAGTGTGACAGTGAGGCCTGGAGGTAGACAGACAGGACTGGGTAAAGAAGGAACCAGGAAGCAAAGACGGTTCTGATAGATACAACCTCTCCATAGGGATGCCCCATATGAGAGTGGCTTCTGACCTTGCTTCCTCAAGCCGCTGTGTGGGACATCCTCCTGCCAAGACTCCCCAGCCTCCATTTGTTCTTCTTATCTGGAAAGCCAGGTCTTTTTAGTCTTGCTTGCAGACCTCCAGCCTGCTGTCTTTTGTTTGTTTGTTTGAAAACAGGGTTTCTCTGTGTTGTCCTGGAACTCATTCTGTAGACCAGGCTAGTCTGGACCTCATGAGATCCACCTACCTCTGCCTCCCGAGTGCTAGTCCCAAAGGCACGTGTCACCACTGTGTGGCTGGCTACCTGCAGTTTCTGTCATAATCGCAAATGTCCTCAAAGTCCCTGTCATTGCATGTAGGTGACATGGGAGCTTCAGTGGGTGGAGCTCAGGCCATGGGTTACATCCTTGCTTGTGTGAGAAGATCCTTTATTAGAAGCACAATTCATGTGACTCCTTGACACTGTAGATATTTTACTCATGATATTTATAGAAAGACGTGCTTATTTATTTGTGTATGTGTGTTTGGTTGCACACCCATGCTATGGTATGTGCCTGGAGGTCAGATGACATCTTTAAGAAATCAGTTTTCTCCTACCACCATGTACATTCTAGGGGGTCAAACTGAGGTCATTGGGTTTGATGGTAAGTACCTGTACCCACTGAGTCATTATATACATGTCTACATTTATACATTACTTTATAAATAAAATTTGTTTTGCTGAAGGTATTTGTTTTTGAGTAAGATGTTTACACTTAACTAGCTCATTTCCACGCCCTGTACTTTTATTACTGTAGACCTGAGTTCCCATAGTCAGTCTGAAGAAATTTCCTTTACTTTTACTGTGAAGGTCCGTGGTAGATGTGTAAAAAATGAATTGTTATGGTTCATTTTCAGTATGGGGTGAGCTTATAGCGCATCACAGAGTCACAGCTAAGCAGGAAGCAATAGGTCTCCCTCTCCCCTGAGCAGCTGGCTGCTGTTGGCTTTTCTCAGAATTCTGAGGGTTGGAAAGATGCAACAGTCTTAGTCTTAGTCTTAGTTAGGGTTTCCATTGCTGTCAAGAGACACCGTGACGAAGGCAACTCTTAGAAAGGACAACATTTAATTGGGGCTGGGTTACACAGTATTATCATGGCAGAGAATACGGCAGTGTCTAGGCAGGAATGGTACTGGAGTTGCTGAGAGGTCTATTGTCTTCACCCAAAGGAAGCCAGGAGCAGACTGTTTCCTGGCAGCTAGGAGGAAGGTCTTAAAGCCTACCCCCACAGCAACACACTTCCGTTAACAAGGTCACACCTACACCAACAAGGCCGCACCTCCTAGTAGTGCCACTCCATGGGCCAAGCATATTCAAACTACCACAATCCACTCCCTGGCCCTCACAGGCTTGGTCAACACCGGACTCTATAGAGGCCACACCTAGTCATGGCATAATGCAAAATACATTTAGTCTAACTTCAAAAGTCCCATAGTCTATAACAGTCTCAACAATGTTAACAGTCCAAAGTTCAAAGTCTCTTCTGAGATTCATCCACTTAACTGTAATCCCTTATAAATTAAACTAAAAAAGAAGATCACATACTTCCAACATCACAAGATACACATTACCATTCCAAAATGTCAGAGTGAGGAAATCCTGGACAAAAGCAAGACCAAAAGCCAGCTGGAAAACTCCAAGCTTTGCATCTCCATATCTGATTCCAACTCATTTTTGCTTTGTTGACTGCAGCACAATTCTTTGTCTGGTTCCACTCCCTGTTAGCAGCTTTTCTTAGCAAGTATCCTACGATTCTGGCCTCTGGAATATCTTGGGGTCTCCAAGGCAACTTCAGTGTTATAGCTTCTTGTTCCAATGTCTGGGATCCACACATGATTTTCTGGATTCCTCCAAAGGGCTGGCATCACATCTTCAGCTTTGCCCTCTGCAGCACTCTAGGCTCTGGTTGACTCGATTCCACTGCTGCTGCTGTTCCTGGTGGTCATCCCATGGTGCTGGCATCTCTAATACACTGGGATTTCTCGCTGCAATTAGGCTTCACCAATAGCCTCTCATAGGCTCTCCTTAAGTGTCCAACCTCAGCTTCTTTGCATGACCCCTTCAGGTCTGGGCTATCAACTGCAGCTGAGGCTGCACCTTCACCAATGGCCTCCCCTGGCCTCTCACAGTGCCAAGCCTAAGCTGCTCTCCATGGCCCATTCATGCCTTCAAAACCAGTACTACCTGGGTGATTCTTATACATTACCAAGTCTGGCTACCAGCACGAAGTACAACCTTGGTTATTTCTGGAACACAGTTTCTTTCTGCTCTCAGAAAATACTTCCCAGAAGATTTCAGCTCAGTGATGTTGGTCTTTTCTTGTTCTTCTTCTTTTTAGAAAAGATTATTTATTTATTTATTTATTTATTTACTTTATAGGAGTACACTGTAACTGTCTTCAGACACACCAGAAGAGGGCATCAGGTCCCATTACAGATGGTTTTGAGCCACCATGTGGTTGCTGGGAATTGAACTCAGTACCTCTGGAAGAGCAGTCAGTTGTCTTAACTGCTGAGCCAACTCTCCAGCTCCCTGGTCTCTTCTTAATCACCACTAATTTCTTAGCTCCAGCTAACCAGCATCAATTGTCCCAGTTAGTCCCTTCTATTCTTTACTCTAAAGCCAGAGCCACATGGCTGAAGCTGCTGAGTTCTGCTGCTTGCTGGAGCTGGAACATGGGCCCCTTGTTCTGTGACATTATCACCAACCTTTTGATTTTCAACTCCTTCACTGCCTAACTTGGCTGTCCTGGAACTTATTCTGTAGATTAGGCCGGCCTTGAACTCAGAGATCCTCCTGCCTTTGCCTCCAGAGTGCCTGCCTCTGTCTCTAGAGTGCTAGGATTAAATGTGTGTGCCATCACTGCCTGGCTATCTACCCCCACTTCTTAATGCTGGTCTTATAGGTGTGCACCACCAAACCCAGCTTCTAGAACTTCTTTTTCAGGCTTAACAATAGACTATGCAGATGTAGCTCACTGGTAGAGACTTGGTTGGACTCGAGGCCTTACCACCGCTACAAAGAAAGATACTGCACGTATCCCCATATAGTGGTGCACTCTTTTAACCCTAGCACTTGAGTGGCAGAGGCAGGCAGATTTCTGAGTTTGAGGCTAGTCTGGTCTACAAAGGGAATTCCAGGACAGCCAGACATAGTGAGACCCTGTCTCTAACAAAACAAAACACTGGATAATATCTCATTTCCATGTGAACAGTCATTCGGGTTGCTTCCAATTAGCTATTATAAATAATGACATCCAAGTATGTTAGAATCGGTGTTTTCTACTCGTTGGTTATATACCTAGACGTGGGATTGTCTGATCACATGGTAACTATCGTTGAGTTTTCTTCAGTTATTTTCTAGAGGCTGCAGCCTTCGATACTAAATGTCCTCAAGAAATTTCCCGTGTTAACACCTGTAACCATTCGCCAAAAAATAGCCTCCGATTCTTTTCCGCTGTTCTCGTGCTGCGGCAGCAAAGGAGTTAAAAGAGCATCCCTTTAACTCCAGGTCCGGAGGCAGAGGTAAGTGAACCTCCGTAAGTTCGAGGCCAACCTAGTCTCCATAGCGAGTTCCCCAATTATGTTTCTTCCCAGCCAGGAATACATAGTGAGACCCTGTCTCAAACAAATACATTGATAAAAGGAATTCCTGGGGCTAGCTGAAACTGTTACCAATCCATTTCCTCCAAGTTTTCCATGGAAGCCCCAGCGGTGGAAACTAGGCGCAGGAATTGGTGCAGAAGCCAGATTGCGACTACTTCCGGGCGCTTCAAGGTGACGGGGGGGGGGGGGGTTCTCGATTTGCGCATGCGCCCTCCCAGGGTTGCCCGGGCGACGGAGCCTTCCAACTCCGTGTCCACACACAGTGAAGTTCGGCGTTCTCTCGTCCCCGCCCGCGGGGAACAGTCGCGCAGCGATGACGTCGAGGGGGTCTGGCTAGGCGTCGCGGACACCGGAGATGGAGGAAAAGGAGCAGCTGCGGCGGCAGATACGCCTCCTGCAGGGTGAGCGGTCTGCGGTCCGGGCTTGTGTTCACTTGTTTCTTGTGATCGCCGTAGACCCTCTCAGAAGCGGGTGCTGTCGGTTGCGATCTCCTGATGGTCGTCATGAGTGGGCATCGGAGCGGCCGAGTCGGGTGCGGCCCGTGGGTGGTAGACCCGCCAGGCTTCGGGGCGAGTGAGCGGGCCGGGCCTCAGAGGGCTGTCAGGAGACGACAGTACGGTGGTCTACCCGCGGGTGGTCGCGTCAGCCGACCTCCAGGCTCGGCTGGCTCGGAAGCGTTTCTCTTCCGCTGCCGTTGAGTGCCTTTGGCTCGATTCAGGCACAGCCCCCTCCTACTCAGAGCTGACTACCCAGGCACCAGCTTCTTCAGCTTCTAATTTCTAGGCCCAAGTTGGTCTTTATAAGCGTTCATATCGTTTCCAAAGTCTTCCTCACAGAAAATACTTAGGGGCTTGGAAAACATGTGCTCAGGAGAGTCCAGGTGGCCTGCCTGTTTAGGGCTACTTCTTGGGTTTCCTTAAGGGTTTGAGGGTTGAGGCAGGCCGTGTGTGTGTGTGTGTGTGTGTGTGTGGGTGGGTGTGGGTGGGTGTGGGTGTGGGTGTGGGTGTGGGTGTGGGTGTGGGTGTGGGTGGTGGTGGTGGTGGTGGTGGTGGTTGGTAATTGGGGATCTAGTGAACCTGCTTGCGTTCTTTCTCTCGTCCTCCAGGGCTCCATGAGTCACTTCATTGGAGAATCCTTGTGGTGGTGGTATCAGGTGTTTTTTGTAGGAGATGATGCTAGCTGTCGGGTTGTCAGTGGGTGTATTGTGTTGTTGTTTTTTTTTTTTTTTCTTCTGTCAGGTAGAGAAGCGTCTATTGGGTTAGAGAAGCGTCTGTTCTGAGGAGATTACTAAGGTGCAGTCCTGCATTTTTCCCAGGAGTGGGTAAACTACAGGGCCTCAGTGGAAGACCTGTTCTGTTCTTATCCAGGTACCACAGGTTTCTGGTCCCTGACTGTTTTTGTTTGTTTGTTTTTTGTTTTGTTTTCTTTTTTTGTATAGGGAGTAACACTTGCTCTCAAAACATTGTAGACCTAGTAGGCCAGTGAATAGAAGCAGTCATACCACAAAAGCTGCCCTCTTCAGGATAAGCAGGCCAAATAGTAATATTGATGGAGAAGTGCTCCTAGAATTGACAAGCCTAGAGATTTCGACTGAACTTTCTGTGGTTCCTAGTCACTTAGGGCTGCTCTCAAGTCAGCAAGGGGCTCAGGAAGGCGAGAGGGTCTGGAGTATTAGGGTAGGGGTCTTGATTGTTGCTGTTTTTACTCACATTTCCTAGGTAACTGAGCCTGTGATTCTGCCTTCCCAGGTCTAATTGATGACTATAAAACCCTCCACGGCAATGGCCCTGCCCTGGGCAGCTCATCAACTACCCGCTGGCAGCCACCCATGTTCCAGGGTGGCAGGACCTTTGGCGCCCGCTACTCCCGTCCAAATCGGAGGGGCTTCTCACACCATGGCCCTTCATGGCGCAAGAAATACTCCCTTGTGAATCAGCCTCTGGAATCTTCTGACCCAGCCAGTGATCATGCTTTGCAGGCATCCCTCAGGTCTGAGGATAGCCAGCATCCTGAACCCCAGCAGTACGTACTGGAGAGGCAGGTCCAGCTCAGTCCAGATCAGAATATGGTTATTAAAATCAAGCCACCATCAAAGTCAAGCTCCATCAATGCTTCAGGGGTACAGCGGGGGTCCTTGGAAGACAATGATGACCCCTCTTGGAGTAACCAAAGACCCCAAGGAAGTGAGGTTGAGGTCTCCGGTGGACACCTGCAGCCTCCAAGGCCAGGAAGAACCAAGATGGGTTACAGTGTGGACGACCCCCTCTTAGTCTGTCAGAAGGAACCTGGCAAGCCTCGAGTAGTGAAATCTGTGGGCAGGGTGAGTGACAGCTCTCCTGAGCATCGGCGGACAGTCAGTGAAAGTGAAATTGCCATCAAGGCACACTTTCCATCCCCTGTCCTGCCCCAACGCACTGGTGTGGCTCTAGGCCGGAAGGTAGGCCCTCATTCTACCAGCTATTCTGAACAGCTCATGGGTGACCAAAGAGCAAATACTGGCCATGCAGACCAGCCAGCTTCCTTAGGGTCAGTGGTGGCTTCAGTCAGACCAGCAACGGGAACCAGGCAGGTCAGAGAGGCCTCACTGCTAGTGTCTTGTCGAACCAGCAAGTTTCGGAAAAACAACTACAAGTGGGTAGCTGCCTCAGAAAAGAGCCCACGGGTCACTCGGAGAGCCCTCAGTCCCAGAACAACTATGGAGAGTGTGAACAAGGCCGCTTTTGGTATAGTTGGAAAGACAGAGAAGCCACAGCCTAAAGTTGACTCAGAGGCGAGGCCTGAGAAACTGGCCACACCATCCAAGCCTGGACCCTCTCCCAGCAAGTACAAGTGGAAGGCTTCCAGTCCCTCTGCTTCCTCCTCTTCCTCTTTCCGTTGGCAGTCTGAGGCTGGCAGCAAGGACCATACTTCTCAGCTCTCCCCAGTCCCATCTAGGCCCTCGTCAGGGGACAGACCAGCAGCGGGACCCAGCAGCTTGAAGCCCCTCTTTGGAGAGTCACAGCTCTCAGCTTACAAAGTGAAGAGCCGTACCAAGATTATCCGGAGGCGGGGCAATACCAGGTGTGCTATCTTGCAAGGCCTGTCTAGGTGGGTGGGGTGGGGCGAGGCTCATGAAGTGTTTTGGTTCCTGAGTTAAGGAATTTTGGACCTTAGCTTGTGCTCCCTTCCTGGTGTCCAGGTTGGGGGAAAAGAAGGCCCCTGTTGGGTTTTTCAGCACCACTGATGTGTGATCTAAGCTGGGAGCTTTGAGTGTGATTTTGGGTCATGCTTTTAGTAGGAGTGAGACTGGAAGTATTGTTGTCATATAAAGATGTGTCAGGTAAAGACTGAATGATTCAGGGGCTTGCATGGGCCCCAGTAGGGTTGGGGAGGCAAGAGCTCTGGCAATGGTAGTGCCAGCAGACCCATCCTTTCTTCTCTTAGTGAGAAACTAGGTTATTTCAGGTAGTTTCCCTTCTGAGTGGGCAGGGTTCAACAACATGGTGTCATGCCAGGTTAGGTGCTTGGGAGCAGCACCCTGGGTCTGTCCAGTGTGTAGAAGTAGGTGAACGCTGCATGGCTCTTCTGGACAGAGCAGTGGGTTATATGTCTGAGCTGTGGGTGGTGGACTAGGGTGCTGGGCTCTGTCAGCACTGCTGGACTTTTCCTGCTCTGGTTTTACTTGAGGGCTTCAGGTTCTAGGAAGTCAGGCTTTGTGGGGGCACTCTGCCCCTGTTCAGACAGAAGGATGCACCATTTGTACTATGTGGGGTGTCTGTGAAAGGGACTGCAGCACTGAAGTCCCAGGCTTTCCCTGCCTTGTGCCCTGTTGCCACCTTCCAAGTGTGCTGAGCTGTTCGGTGTCCATTGCTCCAGAGGAAGCAGATTGATTTTACATCCCAGCTGGCCCTTTGCTGGTGGCCAGGTGACCAGGCCAAACTACTGGTTTATGAGCACACATCACTGAGATCCTTACCCTTGCATGCTTGCAGGAGACTGTAAGATGGCATCCTAGCCCAGAGTATATGATCAGGGGTCAGGAACTTCAGATCAGCCACTGATGGCAAAGGTATTGTCTGCTTACCAGGCAGAGGGCCTGCCTATGCCATAAGACAGTGTTCTTCCAGAAGACATTTACTGCCCTTGCCATAAATCCCCCTAAGGAAGTTCTTCCTGCTCTCTTGATGTGGTTTTGGGCTCTCTCTATGCTTACTTCTGGCTCTGTGCTTCAGACATGTGCTGTGTGTAGTTATGTGAGCCTGGACGCCATGCTCACCGTGCTCATCATACTGGAGCCTTCCTCTGTTGTGGGACCCTTGGGGGCTTTTGTGGCATCCTTGAAGCTGTGCTGGGAGACAGCATGCAAGACTGATGGATGGCAGCTCTCTTCAGGAGTGCTGTCCTCCTCCACCACCTTTTCCTGTAGTCTTGTACTAAAAGTCCATCAGGCCTGGAGAAGGGCAGGGTCTGAAACCACTCTGCTCTCCTTTACTCGGAGAACATGGCAACCTGTGCCATCTCCAGTTGACAAAAGTGCTTGAGCAGATCTGCCCAGTCAGCTTGTTACTAGTTTTTGTGTTTTATCTTCATAGCCTTCCTGGGGACAAGAAGAACAGCCCCTCAGCTACCACCACCAGCAAAAGTCATCTTACCCAGCGACGGAGACAGGCCCTCCGGGGGAAGAGTAGCCCCATTCTAAGGAAGACTCCCCACAAGGGCCTGATGCAGGTCAACAGGCACCGGCTGTGCTGCATGCCATCCAGCCGGACCCACCTTTCCACCAAGGAAGGTATGACAAGGAGGAGAGCTCTAGGTGCTGGCTGAGGGTGGGCTGCACTCTACTGGGATGATCAGGAACCATGTTAAGAGGGTGGGGTCTGGGACCCAAGTGAAAGCTAGAGCTAGAGAGAGGGGCGGGCTGAGCATGGCTGGGTTCACATTGGCCATTTGAGAGGGATGGGTTGAGAGGCTTACAGCTTTGGGTGGAGAAGATGGAAAGTCTGCTAACGTTGTTGCCTGGCAGAGTGTAAGGAAGGGATGGGCTCCTTACTGGAATCCTCTAGGATGGCACCACTTGCTTGTGTCTGAGGTAGAGTCTGTGGACATATTGACTGGGAACAGCAAAGATTGTCTCCTGCTGGTAGTGGCTGTCACAGTGTCTCCCAGCCCCACAAGTGGCCAGGGAAGAGTGAAGGGTGAGGGGTCTTGAGTTGAGTGGCTCTACCTGTGGATGCCTTGGATGTGTTAGGGGGCTGTTGAAACTGCCTCCACTATGGGTAGAGGAATGGATAGCCTCTAATTATAGACAGATGTGATGACTGCATAGTGCCCCTGGTACTTCTGATGCAGGAAGGGCTCTGGGGAGTCTATTATTGACCTCCTTACCCACCAAGCATTTGGTGGGCATCTTGGGGCCAGGAATTGTCATGTTGGTTCCTGGGGATACTGCTTCTATTGGACATGAGCCTGAGCTTTTGTCAACAGCTCGGACAGTTGGCCTTGGTTGGTAAAGGTGTCCTGAGAACAAGAAAGCAGAAGTGTATAGTTATGGGTTACAGGGAGAGTGTGAACACTAGGCAGGCATTAGGAGTACTTCTTGAGGAGACTTGAGTGAGGAGAGGGAATAGCGCTCAGCTGTGCAGGTGAAGGCACTGGTAGAACACAGAGCCAAAGGAAGACCATGCAGCCAGTGTGCTATACAGGATCAGAAAAGGGGATTACCTCAGTGGAAAGGCCACTAGGTAATGGGAGAAGCTCTTGTATGCCACAGTAAGGAAAGGGTTCTGTGATTTCAGGGAAGGATAGAAGAGGGAGCCAGGAGACTGCTTGTGTCGCTGCTCTCGGGAATATCAGGTGACAAGGTTGGGCTAGCAGGCTGGAGTAGACAGTGAGTCAGGATGGCTAGCATGCAAGCCTTGTGTGTGTGAACTCAAGAGAGGATCACCATCTAAGCAGCAAACAAGTTGTGAAAATAGGAGATGCTGAGCCTGTGCTACTTAGGTAGTTGTTCCAGAGACTGCTCCTCTTGACTTCTCTAGGTAGATGGAGACCACAGGGTGGGCTGTGTGCAGGAGGCTGGAGGAGATGGGACTGCTGGTAGTAATTCCTCTGGGCTGGAGCCTGGGTGGCTTTGACTTGTTCTAGGAACTGGCTTGTGGTTTCTTCAGCTCCTCTTGCAAGGCTTACTGTCTGCCTCTTTCCTTGCTTTTCTAAGTATCCTAGCCTGAATGATGGTCAAAGCTCTGGCCAGCCTGTTTGATTCCCTGGGCTGGAGTCTTGCCATATTGCTGATTGGAGTTTTTCTATCTCCAAGGAGGTGCAGCTCCATCTCCCTGTACATAGGGTCAGTGGATAGGGGCTGCCCCTTAAGCTAGTGCTTAGAGTCTTTCTTTCTTCTTCCCTTCAAGACAACAGTTAGCCCTAGTTCCATATTTTTTATTTGTGCCAGTACCCTGGTGTCTAGGGAGGGACCTGATTGCTCAGTAGACTTTGTGTGCTAAGGAATTGGCCAGCTCCTCCTCCAGGTCCCTACTCAGCCCTACTGTGTGGCCTAGCAGCCAGCAGAGGGCGCACTTGCCCCTCTTATCCCTCCATCCACCTTTTTCTGGTAATTGATTGCCTAATTTCCTCTTTATGTGAAAGAAAGCAGATATCAAGTAATTTGCAGCAATAACCTGCTAATGCTGGGCCAGTATCGAAACTCCCCTGTTCATTTCAAGTGGCAGATAAAACACTAATACATAATTATCCTTGCAAATTGGATTGTTTTAAATAACCAAAAGGCTACGGCCAGAAGAAAGCGATCCCATCTCCCTCGAGTTACTCTTGCAGCGTAATTGCCGCGTTCAATCAATTTCCCTGGCATTAGAAATTCCATCACAATCAACATTAAGCTTTATTCATTGTGATGGCTAAGAGCCGGGCCATTTCTCCTCTTTTTCTTAACTGGCAAAATTAATCAGGGAAAAGATTTTAAACATTTACCCGTGCGAAAGAGGTCAGCGCTGCCACTATATTGCTCAGCAGATAAGGGGGCTAATAAAAAGAAAATTGAATTACTAATGATCACCAGGAACCGAGTATATAAAACCTGGCAATCGCCAGTTCAGGAGAAGGAGAATCAATTTTCTTGGGACAAGGTGTGCTCATTTTTTATTTTGGCGCGTATTATCAGCAATTTAATTTGAGAGCGCATAAACAGGAGGAAACAGTTAGGGAATAATGAGCCTGGAGGTGTAAAGTGCCGCAGGATATATGCTGTACACAATTTATTTGGCACAACAGATAATCGCTTTAATTGAATTCAAAACTGCATTGTTCAGCAGCCATGGGGCTGCTCGGGCCTGGGGACTGAGAGTATCAGGAAGGTTCCAGTCTGATGGAGTGTCTCTCTTCTGGTCAGCCTTTGATTATGGGGTGGGATGAGCCTCCAAGATTGCCCTGAGGTGGTGGTCAAGGAGGCATATGTGCTCGGTCTGCTGCTGAGAACTGCTTGGTCTGCGTCCCATGGACAAATATTAGAAAAGTCATCTGGGGAGAGGAGATGAACCTTCAGGGCTGTGGCGGTTGGTAGTTAGCATTCGATGCTCTTCCTCCGGTCGGTGTGGGGATATGGGACCTGGGAGGCTGGGAGTGAGCTCCCAAGCTTACTCACATAAGGCGTGGCCTTGGTCTAGTATGTGGCTTGGCTCCCTGAGCTGTGTGCATGTTTGGTTTAACCTGATATAGCACCTGCTGCTCTAGCTTAGGTAGCAGCTTAGTACCAGTAAGTCATGGGCTTCTAACCAATAGCCTCTTGGAAGCATTAGCTGTCCATTGCTAAGAAAGAACCACTGTGGGTAGACAGGCTGTGTGCATCATCTCTCAGGAGGAAAACACTCCTCTTTTATCTGCCCATGGCAGATACGTGGCCATTGCCTGTCTTTTTCTTCCTACAACTATGTTAAAATGTTGGTCTTGGGACTTAGTTAAAAACATTACTGCTTTTGCAGACGACTCAAGTTTAGTTTACAACTGCTTTTAACTTCATCTCCAGGGGATCTGTCACCCTCTCCTGGACTCCATGCATATGTTCATTCTTGTACATGTACCCACATATGGACACATACAGTGGTCATTTAAAATAAAATGTTTTTAAAAGCAAGACTGGGACAATGGCTTAGGAGTCAAGAGGATCACTGCTCTTCTAGAGTATTCCAGTTTGATCCCCAGCACCCAAGTCAGGTGGCTCACAACTGCCTATAACTTCTGTTCTAGGGAAATATTGATAACCCCAGGTTCCATGGATGCCCATACTCAAGTGTATGCACACACACACGCACACACAGTTGAAAATAAAATGAGTTGTCAGGGTGTGGTGGTACACGCCTTTAGTCCTAGCACTCTAGAGGCAAAGGCAGGTGGGTGGATCTCTGAGTTTAAGGTCAGCCTCTTCTACAGAGTCAGTTCTGGTTAGGGCTTGCTAGAGGGCTGGATAATAAGGACCGGGTGAATTTTTACTGTGATTTCATGCAAACTGAAACCTACCAGCCTCCTAGGATTTCACATGAGCTCCTAGGGATAGTTACCTACCTCTAGTACAGAGTTCATTGGCTTGTGGCAGGAACATCCCTCAGTTCACTGTGGTGGCTCTGTCATATGAAGGAACCACTGTCAATGCTTATAGGTGAGAAACAGAGTGTCCAAGTGACCACTCATTTTCGGTCACTGGCATAGAAATAAGAAAGGGAAGCCGGGCAGTGGTGGCGCATGCCTTTAATCCCAGCATTTGGGAGGCAGAGGCAGGCAGATTTCTGAGTTCGAGGCCAGCCTGGTCTACAGAGTGAGTTCCAGGACAGCCTGGTCTATACAGAGAAATCCTGTCTCGAAAAACCAAAAAGAAGAAGAAGAAGGAGGAAGAGGAGGAGGGGGAGGGGGAGGAGGAGGAGGAGGAGGAGAGGTCTTGAGGTCTTGGCCCCTTGTCTGGCCACAGATCACTCGATGAAGGTCCCCTTGTCCTGCCTGTGGCGAGAGTCTGCTGGGATGGGTGTTCTTTCTCACATTCAATGGCTTTTAAGGAAGTGCTTAGGGGAGTCTTCCTAGTATAAGCTCTGTTAGCTTCTCTCACCCTGCCACAAACTGGGTAGCTCTTTTGCCATCCTCAGCCTAGGACTGGTACCAGTCTGAGGGCTGGGAATCCCTCGGATGTTCAGTGTTCTCTGAGAGCTGACCCTACCCTCCAGCTTCTAGCCATCCTGAAGGCAGCCTCCCCAGAGCTCTGGCCAGTCTTTCTTGGTGTCTGGGGGAGGCCTGCCTTCATACTGTAGTAGAACAGCTTCTCCATTGTTCCTCCTGGCCATATAGACAAATGTTTTCAAGCCTGCTGACCTGACTTTGTGAGCTTTTAGGCCCTGGCCATCAGGTTCATTCTTGATCTCTTGCATCCCCTGCTCTGACAGAGTTCCTAAGCAGGAACTGGTATATATGGATCATTTCAGAATCATGCTTTGTTGTTGTTGTTGTTGTTGTTGTTGTTGTTATTTTAGCTGTTCTGGGGAAGGGGCTGCTTGCTAGGTGGTTTTGGGCATGGGAGGAAACCTCTCCATCTTCCTCCTATACTCATAGCTTCACACTTAGTTTGTCCACTCATCTGGGAAACTGGGGATGAACTCAGGGCCTTGAATATACCCAAGCACATGCTCCTACCGAGCTCTAGCTTCAGTTCTCTTTTTTACTTTTTATTTTTAAACAGAGTGCTACTGAGTTTTTCAGCATGGCCTTGGACTCACACTGAGACTCATAGAGACCTTGAATGTGATTGGCTTCAGCTTCCTGGGTAGCTGGGATTAGTTACCCATCTTACTTCATCCTACTCAGTTTTAAAGCCTAGGCCGTGAATGCAGCCTAGGCTAAATATGTAGTTAAGGATGTTCTTGAACCTCCTGCCTCTGCCTCCCAGTGCTGGGATTATAGGCATGAGCCGCCATCCTGACTTTCACTTTTCCTCCTATGCCCAAGTACTATGGGGACCTTGCCTCTGACTAAGCCTGCCCTCTCTCTGCCTAGGTTTTGTCTTTTAAAAGCCTGCCCCTTTTTGAAAGTCTCACTCCTTCTTGGCCAGGACTTGTTCATTCATGGGCCAGATCCTATCCCTCTTAGCCAAGTCCCACCTATTCTGGCCAGACATAGACATTGCCCCTTCAATAGGCCCTGCCTCTGAAGGTTTTGCTCATCTCCAGCCAGATTTTTCTTTTCTGTGAGTAGGCCCCGCCCACTCTGGCTAGCCATACCTCCACACTCTACATCTGCCTACTTTTTGCAGTGTGGTCCTCTTTCTTCATATATCTAGGGCCCCTGCCTTCATTCAGGCAACCACTAAGTGCCCGTGGTCAGCCTTACAAGCCTATCTGCTTTAAGATCACCATGCATTCCTGCTTCCTGCTTATTTCTGCAGTGTGTGGATTTCTGTGTTAATTGTCTGTATTGCCTCACTAGAAAAGTCCTGTAAGAGGGCTTTGTCCTACTCTTGTCACATAGATGTGAGTCTCTTGGTGCAGAGCCAGAGGAAGGAAGCTTATTCCATTGCAAGAGCACTGTTTGGAACAGGGTTCGCTTCTGCAGAATATTCTGGGTGACAGTTATTCTCTCTAATTCTGTCACCACATGTGTTAGAAGTCATTTCTGGCTTCAACCCAAAGCTTTTATTGGGTGAGCAAGTCCTGCTAGTCGGGGGATACCTGTTTCATCTGACTTAAGCTGGGTAGGGCTTGGTCAATATGTGGGCAGAAAGGTGTTCACCATGGTGTGTTTGATTGCCCATTGAGAGCAGTACTATTCACTGGGAGATCTCAGGTCTTTCCAAGGCCCAGGACTGTTGGAGCTTCATTATATTCAGCATCTGAGGATGAGAGTGAAAGAAGGCACTGACCTGCATGGAGAAACAACAGGCCTGCCTGTTGGCATGTTATTCCTGCCTTGTGCCAAGTGCTTCTGGTGGGTAGGAGCCAGTAGTGGCATGCAGAAGGGTTCATGAACATCCCATAACACTGCAGGCAATGGCATGGCATTGTCTCACCACAGTTGGGGAAATCTGGGAGCAGGAGGGTTGGCAGATGAGAATGCTCACAGGCTGGCTATACAACAGCAGTGTGATCTGCAGTCTCTCGGGTGCCCAAGCCTTTGCTTGGCCCTGAGCCTTGTGGCCTCTGGGGATCTAACTTCCAATGGAGTTCAGCCAGAGAGCAGAGACTGGTGGCACAGGGTTAGGAATGGCAGCTTGGTGGTGACAGCATCTTTCCCTTCCTGACCTAGGCTTGGGCAGTAGCTCTTGGTGGTCTTGGCTGACTGCCTTCTCCAATGTAGCCCAGGGTAGGGAAGCAGCAAGCTTCAATCAGAGCCCTAAGGTAGACAACAAGGATGCATGCTGCTTTCTCTCTAGTCCTAACTATAGCTCAGGCAACAGATGCTAGGGGAAGGGTTTTGGAAGTGCATTGGAGCCTCAGATACTTGTTGGGGTACATAGGGCAGCTTGTTCAAGAACCTGGTGGGGAAGGGCTTAGGGCCAGGGATCTGAGTAAGAGGCCAGGCTTGATAGACATCCTTTAATGGTGGGTGCTGGAAGCAGCCAAGTCTGGTATTCAAATTCTAGAATTTGCCTGAGATACTGTACACATAAAGTACACATCCTTTCTTTGCTGGTCGGTGCCATTGTCTTGCTGAGGGAGGTTGGATCTTCTGTGTTCTTTGCACTACTGTCTTTTTTTTTTTTTTTAAATCTGTCTGTAAAATTAGAGTTGACTGGCCCCAGGGTCTCTGTGCAGATCAAGGAGCTGGAGCCTTCGGGTGTTTCAGACCAGTGTGGTGTTGCTCTGTGCTATGTGGTGGCTGCTGCTGCTGCCTGAGAAGCCCTACCCAGTGCCTCACTGGTATGCAGCTGGACTGTTCGATTTTACTATGGCTATGGCAAACACTGTTAAAGGGCATGAGAACAGTTAAATCTGGAGTCCTGCTTTCATAAGGGAAAAGAGAAAATGCTGAATTAGGATCTGAGAAAGGCATCCGCAGCGATCCTTGGATCTTGCATAAATTATCAGGCACGCTGGAGGCCTCCAATTTTACGTTTGTTGCAACCATGCTAATTAATTATTCCACAAGAATTGGCATGAACACACATGTGTGTGCTACTCCTGGTGAGCTTGCCCCTCTCACTCCTGGCTTGGGAAGGGTGGTGGTATCAGGGTGACTGGAGCTTGTATCTTTAAGAGAGCAGGCCTTCTTCTCTGGCTTAGGACAGTTTGGCTAGCTCCTCTGAAAATCAAAGTGGGAGTAGTCTTCTTTTGTCACTTTCCTCCTGGTCAAAGAATTGCCTGTCTGCTCTATGTCCTGACTGACTTTTTATCAAATACTGCACCTTGGCCACTGAGCATGGACTGACTGGACCTTGAGGTCACATGACTGAGTACCCAGGAGTTTTCTCAGAGAACATGGCATAAGAACTGTCTTAGATGCTATCCCCATGGCCTGATCTGTCCTCAAACACAGTCAACAAGGCCTACAGCAGCATGTGGATACCGTTTAGTATACTCACCCCTTGTTTTGTACCTGGCAGTGGGTGGGTGCCAGCTGTAGGCAAACACCCCTTATGTGGAGTTAGAACCAGTTTGTGGTGGGTTACAGGGATCAGGACATAGTGACAGGGTTTTAGGTGAGCCAGGAAAGGAGCCCATACCCAAACTTGTGTTATGTGAGTGTGGGATAGAGTCAGGGGCCAGGACACAGCTCGTGAACCAGCCTTAGTATATGGCTCTCCTGTGCTGGGCTGTGCCATGATAGTGGGCTTTCTAAGAGCCTCTTTTTATTGGCTAGTACTTAGGTGGTTGGTGGTCTTAAGAATGTACTCAATCTCACTGTAATGGGGCAGGTTACAGTACTCTGTGAGCCCAGAGCGCAGCTCTCTGATTGAGAGAGGCACTTGATGAGCTCCAACCAGCTTGTTCCTGTGAGTGCTGCTTTGTCTGTTCCACTGTGTCTACAATAGGTTCCTGCCAGTATTGCTTCTTATGGTGTTTGGGGCTAGAACCTAGATATCCTGGATGATATCCTAGATATCATGGATTCGGCAAACCATGTTATATGGATTCAGACAACCCTTCTGAATCCCCAAGTCAAGATGTTTCACATGATGGAGAACAGTGATGGCACAATGTGCCAGAGAACCTGGTTTGGGTCACCCGTCCACGTCTTGGGCTGCTCAAGGGCTCTTCTCAGGTCTACTTTTCCGTAGGCAGAGAGAACCTTTCCTCTTGAACCATGCAGAGCCAGGGGCAGCAGCACTGATTGGTGCTCAGGAACATGAGCCCCATGGAATGATGCTGGAAGCTGCCTGCCTTAGAGGGGTGTGCTCCTGATGGGCTTGAGAGCATTCCATGAGGAATTTTTTTCTGCTTAAGACAGCTGGGCATGGAAAGCAGCTGGGTCGCTGGGACACAGTGTTCTAGGATAGGCAGGGTTTCCTCTTGTCCTCTTGCCAGGGAGCCTTCCTGGTTTGTTTGCACTCAGTGAAAGGATCTGACCTGGTCTCTCTGGTCAAGGACACTAAGTAGAAAGGGTGTTATTCCTACAGAGTTCTACTGGGAACTCTAGGGCAGCACCCCAGCCAGCGCTGGCTGAGGAGGGCAAGCAGGCCTGTTAGGGGATAGGAGATGCCTGCTGAAGATTCTGGGCTAGGTAGCTGAGTGGGGTATCCATCTCCCTCCATGAGCTGGCCTTGTGGAAAGGAGCAGGTATGCTGCATGGGGCTAGAGATTAGGCTGCCATTGCTGCTTGAGGGATGCACAGAGACCCTGTTTGACACCTGTGTTGAAGCCCAACAATGACATTTAGCCAGGGTGTGTCTGAGTTTGACATGAGAAGCCAGTTGGCTGGGCAAGTAGGTCTGGGCCTTAGGACTGACAGCTGTGTCTAGGGTCTCTTAGAATATGCTTTGCTCAAAAAGATTGCTCCAAAAAAATAAAACTTCTAAAACCGTTCTTTAGCCCTTTCCTTCATGCCTGGGTAGGGTTCATCTAGTTTTAGCTCAGGATGGACTCCTATACACGTAACTTGATCTGGGCATCAGGGCTGCTGGGCATGGTTGGTGAGTGTCTGAAGGCAGGGGCTGTACGCTTACCCTGACTCCCATGTCAGGGACCCTGTTCTGCCCAGAGAATGAGGATTGGTTGGGGTTATAGTGCTTAAAATGAGCAAGCAAGGAGATCGGACAGGGAGGGCTTATGGTAGGACCCTACCTACCACAGAAGCCAGTCAGTGTGGGGGTCTGAGGAGGCACTGCGTGGGGCCCAGGCTTTATAGATCTCTAAATGTGCAGTCTGTTAGAATTTCACTCTAGGTATAGCTTTTCAAAATTACTACATTTCATATATTTGTTTTGTGTGTGTGTGTACGTGTGTGTACACATGTATACAGTGTGGACACATGTGCCACACTGTGCATGTGGTGGTCAAGGATGTCTTCCACCATGTGGGCCCTGGGGATTGAACTCAGGTTGTCCGGCTTGGTGGCAAGTGCTTTTATATGCTAAGCCATCTTGCTGGCTTACTTTAGCTGTTTTCCATAAGTTAATTATTTTTGTTTTTCTCCAGATACTTTATAGTATGTGGCTCTTCCTTCTTTGACCTGAGGGTTATAAAAGGTACTTTTTAATTTGCAGATGTGGGGATTTTGAAGTAATTTTAACTAATGGGTTTTTTTTTTAACTTCAGTTTGTGTGTGCATTGGATGTTTCTGAAAATTTGTAGCTCAACTTGTGTAAATTGCATTTGAAAAGAATGTTATTCTGGCTGGCCTGAAACTCATAGAGAAGTCTACCTGGCTTTGCCTCCTGAGTACTGAGTGCTGGGATCAAAGGTATTTATAACTCACCTGGCTTTCAGCGAGTCATCGTTTCAAGTTCAGGTCTGGACTTTAACCCGTTCGTGCTGGCCTCCCAGGTGTCTTGCATGCTCTCTTGCACTGAGCTCAGCACTCACCTGCAGCTGTACTTTCAAAGACCATTCATTATTAAGATGTCTGGCCATCCTGCTGTCCGTCATGTGTATGGGGATTCTTTTCTTAGTTTTGAGCCAAATCTGACTTGCTCATGTTTGGTTTTTTATAGAGAGTAGTAGACAATGTATATGAGAGATTTGAAGAAACTTGAGGATGGATGATGGCTTCTTTGAGTTGTATGACACAGTCAGTCTTTTAGGCCACTGGATGATTGTCCTGACCAGGCAGGGACTCTTTGTTGGGCAGTTTTGGCTGGACTATAGCTCTATAAACCCCGGGAAGAATTGGGGTATAGATCCATTAAGGTTCAAGGATGCCTCGTGAGCTTCCAGCTCTTGGCTGGTAGTACCTCCCTTCGCCCAAGAGTTCACTGCTTGATGGTCTGGTTTAGCTGGGTGGAGTCTATCTTAGTTAGGCTTTCTCTTGCTACAGTGAAACACCATGACCAAAAGCAACTTCAGGAAGGAAGGGTTTATTTTGTTTAGACTTCCACATTACTGCAAGAAATCGTTAAAGGAAATCAGCACAAGACCTCAAGGTAGGAACCTGGAGGAGGGAACTAAAGCAGGGGCATGGAGGCATGCTGCTTACCAGTTTCTTCCTCATGGCTTGCTCAGCCTGCTTTCTCACAGCACCAAAGGTGGCACCATCCATAGTGAGCTAGACCCTCCCATACCAATCACCAGTCAAGAAAATGCCCTACAGCCTTGACCCTGGGCGACTCTGGTGGGGGCATTTTTTTCAATTGAGATTCCTGCGTCTCAAATGACTATAGCTTGTGTCAAGTTTACATCAAACCAGCAAGCAGAGTCTATGCCAGAAGAAGTAGGAGAGTGAACAGTAAGAACTCACTTAGTTATGAGTGGGTAGGGAACACCCTCATAGAAGCAGGGGGAGGGGGAATGGGATAGGGACTTGGGGGGGGGGGCTGGGAAAGGGGATAACATTTGAAATGTAAATTAAGAAAATATCAAAAAAAAAAAAAAGAACCCACTTAGTCAACTATAAGCTCTATAAGCCTTGGTCCTTGGTCTCACTTTCTCATCAGCAGGCTGGGTGTGTGAGGTGCTCTACCCAAACTGTCATTAACAGAAGAAGGCTGCTGTGTCTTAGTGACCTGTGTGTAGCTCACTGATCTGTGGCTTCTAAGAGTTTTAGAGCAGAGTGGTGGGAGGGTTGCTTGGTGGGTAGGCAGCTTTTGGGATCCTGGAGGCAGCCTTCCTCCTGCAGCTTTCTTCTTGTTACACCTCTAGGCCCCTGGGAGAGGCCTGTGAGAAGTCCTGCCTGGTTAGGATTCTGAATCCACCGTAGCTAAACTGAGGTGTGAGGCCGCAGAGTTTGGTCCAAGTGAAGACTAATGATAAAGCTGTACTTGGGTGAGAAATTTCTGTTTGCGACTTGTTCATACTGTGGGCTGTTGGATGTGAGATTGGATACTAGTTGCAAGGTAGTAATGGGCACTGTCAGCCCCTGTGGGAACTGCAGGGAGAGTCAGGACTTTGGTGTGGTTCAGGGCAGTGGTCTCTGATGTTCAGGCCTGGGATGGAGTGGAGAGTGGTCTCCAGTACTAATTCATGTTTTGCCTAATTGCTGACTGGCTCAGGGGCATTGTAGCAGGAGAATAAGTAGGGATAACCCATAGCAAGCAAGGACTGGGTAGGTTGGGTCTTAGGTTTCCTGAACAGCTTGCTCATTGCTCTTTTAGCCCACTGTAGGCTAGTGCTATTGTTAAGAGGGCAGCCAGGGAAAAGAGCTGGGGGACTGATGGGGCCACTCCTGGCCAGGAGACCCAGCAGGGCCTTTTCTGTGTACTTGCTCAATGAGTTACTGCAATCAGAGTCTAGGTTAGACTGGAAGGCCATTCATGATGCTCTTGGTTGGAACTCCCCAGACTGAGCCCCTTGCTGGCCTTCCTCTTGACATCTGCAGTCTTCCTGGCTTACATCCTCTTTGGGAGCATCTGACCCAGATGGAGATCCACCCTCTCATGATATCTTACCCACTGGAATCTAGAGCTGAATGCCTTCCTTTTCCTTAATGCTGGGGCTCCTCTGGTGGTCCTGCCAAAGGAAGCTCTTTAGTTACAGGATCTATCTCAGGGCCAGGCTGTGTGTGCCTCTCCTGCCGTCAGAGCGTTTAGGTAGCATAGGAATCCCTGGAGAGGAGGCAGCATTCACTGTGACCTTCTGCTTGTTGTGAAGTTTCTGATCTCTCATCCCTTCCCTTGTGGCCATGAGCATGGTGGTGGCTTAGTATTGCCAGTAATAACTCATTTACTGTAAAGGGCCCTCATTCTCTGAACAAGGATAGTGTCTTGCCAGGAGGAGGAAGAGGAAGAAGAAGAGGAGGAGGAGGCAGCATGGATTAGGCTGAGCCTGCTATAGAGGAAGACTTCAAGGTCAGGAGTAGCCAAGAAAGCACCACAGTCATATAGCTGGGAGTTTTAGGGCTCACGCCTTCCAAATTGAAGATTTAGTCTAAATGAATAGAAATTGATGGAATTTGCAAAGAAAATCTATAGTTGGGTCCAATGACTGTAAATCCAGCAGCTTGTGATCATTAAGTGTCCGGTTATTTGTGGCTTTGTTTGAGTGTCTATCTCTCAGGCCCGGCAGGAAGGAACCCTGGCCATGGAGATAAGCCCCTGGGTCCCAGTCTCTGTTTTGATACTTTTGATCCATGAGTCTTCTCGAGCTTCTTCAGGGGCTAGCAGCTGCTCATGACCTGCATGCTTATTTCCTCTGGTGCCTGGCCCTGCAGAGTCAGGACAAAGCAGCTAGTTTAGGTAGACTGATGGGTCACTGCTGTGGGGAAGTCTTCTGATTAGAAGACCACTGTCTTCCCCATTCTCTTCCACAGTACTGAGTCCCACAGTACTGAGTCCTAGAGCCATCTAGTCCCAAACAAGGGAATGAAGCTTCTCCTCCTTTGTCCTGAAGGTGACGCTTAGGTGGAGATGTCGGCTGGATGGACATACTCAGGGGGGCTAGTTTTTTTCTCCTGGGGCTAATGCACAGGATGCCTTGGGCACCTGTCACATAACCAGCCACAGGTTGCCTGGCTTTCTGCTGGTATGAGATGGGGGAGTAGGCTTAGGGGCACAGCTGGCTCTGGGCCTCCTGTCTCAGTTGGGTTTCTCAGCCAGGTAGATCTGGCTAGTGTAGTTCAGCATAGGGCAGGACTAGAATCATCTCTGTGTTCTTTCTTCCTCCTTCTTGTAGATAGTTATCCAGAGCCCAGGCTTTTATAGCCAGGGCTGTGAAGGTACTTCCGGCTGCAGAAGGTGCTGTGGTTAGGCCCCCAACTTCTTTCCTGTCATTCTTTGGGCTCTTCTCATCTAAATTAGTCCTAAAGCTGTAGTTTTCCTCTTTGTGGTGTATTCAAAGCTACATGGGCTGGATTGGAATCTGGTGGCTTTTCTCTTAATTGCTATCTCTGCATCAGTAGCAGAGCGTGTAAGTGGTAGGGCATGCATCTGTGGAAGCCTGGGTAGAAGTTCTGGCTCCTGTGCTGGATTGGTGTCACGTACAGAGGCTAAATCCTGGGTTGTAACGTTGGCCACTTTCTGGAGCCCTAGCCACCTGAGAAGAAGGCTTTTGGAAAGGGTTGGACAGTCTAGCAGCTGGCAGCAGAATCCTCGTGTGTGTCTCTCAGGATGTCCTGGAATTCTGAGTAGCTTACATGAGGTCACCAAGCCCTTCTGAGCTATGGCCACACTACAAGTCTAGTCCTGTGTACAGTTGTCACCATATGTTTAGAAGGTTGAAATTAGACTAGTGTTTTGGAGACTGTCTCCTGAGACTTGTTTTCCAGACTCAGACCGTCTATCTGCCACTCTCCATTCACAGTAGTGCTGTGAGCCTTCTCCAGGCCCGCGGAGGGGCCCATGCTGGGCTTGCTATCCTGGGAGGTATCGTTCTAGAGCACTCACTCCTTTCATTCTTTTTCAGAACCCCACCTGCCCCAGCTCCAGAGGCCTATTTAACATCTGTCTGTCTCCTGCAAGCTCCCACCTTGGGTCCTGGAGAAGCCCACCTGGCTTCTGACTATGCCTTCTAGACAACAGGGGCAGCAGTAGTCATTCTGCCCTTATGTCTAGGCTTCAGGTCCTAGGGTTCCTTCTTTAGGTCTCATGGTCAGGTGGGCCATGGGAACAGGCTTGGGTTGTTGATACTGTTTTGTTATGATTCAGGATTAGCTGCTACTATCCAAGGCTGCTCTGTAGTGCCATTAGCCCAAAGGAGACATCACCTGGAACCCTCAGTCCTTGGGCACTGTTGGTGAATTAGAGGGCTGCACATGGGGGTGAGTCAGTACTGTTTGAAGATCCACTCAGCAGTCTGCCGCTGCAGCTGTCTGCCTAATTCTAGTTGACTACCACCTCGTGAGCTTTGTACCCCTCAGCCCTTCCCAGACCACAGCACAGTTCCTTCTGCTCCTTCCTTCCCTCCCTGTTCCTACCTCATTGGAGGGTCCTGTGGTCAGAGGTATTCCTGGCTTCACAGGTGCTGTGTTGTGTTGAGGACCCTTCCTCTCCAGGACACCCTTTGCCTGGCCTCATACAGCATTTGCTGCTTCCTGGCCTTAGGTTCTAGCAGGTTGTTTGCTCCTGAGGGGATGTTACCAGGAAATGTTGAAGCAGATTGTGTCACTGCTACTAACTGGGAGACTCCAGAGGAAAAGGAAGTATTTTTTACATTTTGAGCGTGATGGTGCCTATCCTACCAGTAGGCATCATTTGAGGCCTGCTGTCTGCTGGGATCTACACTGGGTTAGGGGTTGGGGAGGTTCTTGCTGATTTCTCAAAGCCCAAATCTGTACTGACAGCTCTGTACTGGCAGTGTGTACACACACACACACACACACACACACGAGTGTGAATGTGCAAAAGCACAGGTGAATATGTTTTCTGAAAGCTGTGATATGAGCTAGATCTTTCCTGAGAGTGTAGTTCACAGTGTAGACCTAGTGACATATTCCCAAAGGCTTAGCATACTTAGTATTTAGCTCCAAGGGTTTCCTTCTGCAGCTCACTCACTGCTTCATAGTAGAAGGCCAGGGTGGCCCAGAAGGAAAATGAAGAGTGGCCAAGAAGGGCCTGGTAACCCAGTGATAACAAGAGGAATACAGCTTCCTCTTAGTTGTGCCTGTTTTTTTTAGAGTGTGGTTTTCAGATTTCTTTTCAGAGCATCTTTTCTTGGCTCTAACTCAGGTAGTAAGAGGAGGGATGCCAAGAAAAGGCCAAGTTGTGGTGAGCAGGATGCTTGTGCTCTCTGGGGAAGTTTACAAGATGGAGTTTGGACCTCAGGCCATCTGGCAGACACTCAGTCTTGTGATCTATCCTCTTGACTTCTGAGTCACAACATGGGTAGGAGGGAGTTAGCCCCATGATAGTTCCAGCTATGGCTTTTTAGGGTAAGCTGAGGCTGTTTCCTCAAATTTCCAATGAAATCATTTAGTGACTTTAGCAGCTCAGGTTCTGCGGGGGCTCAGATGCAGCCTGTCCTTTGCCCTGTCCTCCTACTTTGCTTCGAACACCATACTGGTGTTTACATGGCAGTGTCTGGAGTTCTGGGGATTTAGCTAGCTGTGACCAACAGAAATTGAGAGGACCTGAATCTGGATTAAAAGATCACTATGACCTGTCCCCTGAAATTGAGTGAGGAGGGCCTGAGGGCCTGAGCATTCTGCCTATGCCTTACTCAGAGCTTGGAGGTGTGATGTTGACACAGGCAGGCCCTGTCCTCTGGTACTGTGCTTCTACCCATGGGTGTCTGTGAGTTTGACTAGCTTCCATGTGAGGGCATGGTCTCTAGAGGGCTTGGGGACATAAGCATCCCAAGGAAGAGGAGAAGGGTCACAGGGTCCCTAGGCCACAGGGATGGCAAAGCAAGGATGAGCACAGTTGGCTGAGTTGGAGCTGTACTATTTTTAGGGATTGGAGCATCAGATTTAGGAGCAGGTTTCCATCTTTGGTGTGTGCTACATTATGGTTTGGGGGTTATAGGTGGTCCTGTGGCACAGAGGGAGCACTGTGCCTCGGCATACTTAGAGCTAGTGTCACAGCAGATCAACAAGGTGAAGCCATTGTGATCCAGCCAGGATTCACAGTACCATAGAAGGTCCTTTCCCATATGCTGTCCATATGCCTAAGTCCCTATAGAATATTGAAATGGAACAGGCTACCTTCTAGTCACCTGGGATCTGAAGTTGACTGGGCACAGCCGCAATCCAGTTAGGGGCTACCTGAGTGGCCTCCTGAAGTGCAGGGCAGACCTACCTCCACTCTGTTAATGGCAGCTCTCTGACGGTGGGTAACACTATCTTTCCTTCTTCTCTCACCAGACTTTAAGGTCGGGTAGAGTGATGGTTAGAAGGGGAGGGGAGGCCCACTCCCCATAATCTATAGCGACTGTCACACAGCAAACTACTCCCATTTCATACAGGCGGGTCAGGTGTCGTGCACGATCGATGGCTAGCGCACAATAATTACAGGAACTAGCAGCTTGTGTTGCTTGAGTGACTTTAGGAAGAGTAGGGTCTCAATCTTCCCTCTAATAGGGCTCTGACAGTCTGAGGCGGCAGCGGCTTTGGTGGCTGAATGTTGGGCTGACAGTGTTGTCATTAAACACCAGGTAGTGTGGAACAACAGAGAACACGGATCTTGCGCAGGGGGACAGGGTGGCTGACAGCAGTTGTTTATCATCACCCAGCTGCCCAAACTCCTCAGACTGCAGTGTGAATGGCTGCTTAGGGTGACTTATGGCTCTGTCTGGGGCTGCTGTTGTGATTTGATAATCTGTAAATGTTTGTCAAAGATGAATTCCTTGTTTCCATGGTGCTGCAATGAAGGCTGATGACAAGCCAGCTGTGGGCTAGATGTGGACAGTCACTCGACCATGTTCACTTGAGACAGAATGGCTGAAGTTTCTGGGTCTTTAGTCAGGAACCTGAGCTGGACATGGGATATGACACCCAAGAGCTTCTTCCTCTCACAGGACTGGCTCTTCCTGCTATTTCTGTGCTAGGTGAACATATGTGTATGTGTGTGTACACACGTGTCACTGTCCCTTGTGAAGCTGGGAACTAGAAGACCTGTTTCTATAGTTGCCCGTATGACTGTAAGTCCTCCTCTGCTGGCAAGAACTTGAGGCATGATTTTCTACCATTTTGGGATTCTGGCAAGGCCTTTCTAGAGCTGGGGAACCTCCACCTGCATGTTGCTTTGCTGCTATTCCAAAGGGGCCTTCTGGAGATACTGGCCTTGTTAGAGTACAGAGCCAAGGTGCTTAGGAGGGGCCTGAGATGCCCATTATGCTGCCTGTGCCCACCTGCAGACCCAAGGACCTGGCTGCTTGTGGCATGTCTTTTCCCTTTTGATTTGCTGGGAACTATCAAGCACAGGAAAAGTAGAGTGATTTATTAGACTCATAAAAATTCATACTTTGTGATTCCAGTCATCCCACATCTGAAGCTTGTTAGAGCACAGTCCCTGGCAGCTCCTGCCGTGCTAGCGTGGCGGTGGGGAGGGTTCACCAGTCGCTTTCTGCCTTAGCTGCCATCCTGCCTTATTTAGAAAAACAGACAGACAGGTTCTGGAAGCACATGAGCGATTCTTTCTCAAAGGAGGGTGGTGGGAGGCAGGAATTTTGTTGCAATAATACAGCTGTAATCTTCTGGGCTGTGTCCTTATGGGTGAGAGCAGGTGGGTGGAGTTCTGCACTTTATAAAGACCTGGGCTAAACTGGTCAGGTGTTGGAGCACTAAGTCTGAGTGGTCTCAAGGGGCTGGTTCAGGTTGGCATTACACCTATATGCAGACAGACAGTAATCTGCCTGTAGTCTGTGGGCATAGGTGAAGACATGGGCATAGGTAGAGGTGTGGACAGGTATAGGAGGCCAAGTTCAAGTGGGTAGCCATGTTTCTAGCAGTTGTCATGATGAGGATGCATTGCCTCTGTAATTATTGCCAGGCTGATGATAATAGGAGTTGAACCCTATGTGTTGTTTAGAGACTCCTATAAAGGCTGTGTGGCCTGGTACGCCCATGGCCTGAGCTAGACCCATGTCCTAAGCCCCTGTGCTAGGTAGTATAGGCAACCTGCTCTCAGTTCCTGTAAGTCTTGCTGTCTTCTCATCAGTATATCTAGGGGCTGACATGATCTTCAGTTCTACCATGATTTACATTGTTTTATGTGAGAGTATGAGAGGCAGAGACCTTTCTCCTTCTAATGACAGGCATATCTGATCATCTGACTTTTGCCTCCCTAAATAGTGGAAGCCATAGGGGAGGGTCAGACCTTTACTTTTTTCTGCTTTGATTTTGCTTCCTCTCATAGCCATTGGTCCCCACAGCCTGCCAGTGCCCCCAGCAGGGAGGCAGGTGTCATGCATGAGCAGACTGAGATGCAGTACTCATCAGTACTGATTATTTCTTATACTCTGAGGGGCCTTGCTACTGCCTGCCTGGCTGCCATGACTGAGGGCTAGAGGCAGCACATACTCCATCCTTGGTGTCTGGAAAAGAAAAGCAGTTAGAACTTTTAGCTAGGTGTGAAGGACCAGTAGACAGATTTATACTTCTAGTAGATCTAGGTAGGGTCAGGATCCAGTGGACACTCTTGGGACTCTGCCCTTCTATTTTCTGGCTGTATAGAGGTGCGGACTGATAACGAGGAGGAGGGAGAGGAAGCCTTGCTGGCTCTATGCACTCATGGTCCAGTGGAGGGAATTATCGTTGGGTGGAGCAAATGGGACCTGGTAGCATGCCTCAGCTCTCTAGAAGCAGAAGCCACACACTGAAACAGCCAAGCTTGCTGCACTTTTTTTTTTAACATCTTGATAGAACCTTCCTCTTCCTCCTTCTCCTAGCCCCCGCACCACCACTTCCTTTCTCCCAACCCCCTCCTTTCTTACATAGAAGAAGTGATGATGGAGATGGTCAGGGATCACAAGGATTGGAGAAAAACACACAAAGGAGCCTCTGTGCTTCTGGCCTGGGAGACTGTGTGATCAGTCTTTGACTTTACCTGGTGTCGGAAGGAACCTGGCTATTGATGCCTACTCAGATGTTCCTGCCCAGGTGTATTCCCAAGCATGGGCTCAGGGACTCAGGGCGAGGCTGTGTAGAAGCTGTTCTTTCCTTTGTAGCCCAGAGCAGGATGTCCCAGCTCTAGTGTAGAGTAACAGTATCTTGGTGGCACAGGAACTGAAGAAACTGGTAGGGTGAAAACTGGAGCTTTAGTTTTGTCTTGTACAGGAGCTATGGGAATCATACTACTGAGCTATGAAAAAAGGAAATTATAGTGTGTGTGTGTGTGTGTGTGTGTGAGTGTGTGTGTGTGTGTGTGTGTGTGTGTGTGTGTGTGTGTGTGTTGCCTGTCAGTGCTGGAGGCAATCTATGTGGTACAGCCAGAATTTGACACTCCCAGAATTTGGGAGGTGAGGGGCTGAGGTAGAGCCTGAGATAGGGACATTTGACTCTGGGCTTTGGTTCTGAGCAAGCGTTGTTATGGCAGAAACAGGAGAGAAATGGTCCTGAGCCAGAGAAGGTCCCACAGTCTCATGGAAAGGATTTAATTGGCTTAGGGATCCCCAAGGAGAATCCTTGTGGATCCTTTCTCTCCATTAGGACACAGGAGTGCCAGAGCCTACCTTGTTAGACCTTCAGCTATCTCAGGGACTAAAACTCGCACACATATATGGTCCTGGTTTTAGATTCCCCAAGAGTGAAGAGCTGTGGGCTGAGGTGATTTCCTGTGGTCAGAAAGTGGCTGATTTTCCATTCCTCACTTTGGTTAAGTCTATGTCCCTAAGCTGTGGTCACTGATTATGCCACCTGGCTAGAGTGTGGATGACAGTGTTCTATTTCAGAGCCCAAGCCCAGGCCTTACAGGGTAGGATGTGCCTGCTTAACCTAGGAAGAGCCTTCTCACTCCAGAGCAGCCCTTGCCTGCTCTGCTTTCTGTGGGAAAGTCCTGCTGACACCGCCTCTGCTCCCTCCTACTGCAGTAGTGGGCATTGTGCTCCTTCCAGGCTCGTGGGGTTTGCAGACAGCCCAGATGTACGTCACGGTTTTAAATGTAGGAGCAGAGGCCTTTCAGAAATGTATGCTGCATGTTCTGTTTAGAATTTTGTGGCCATTTTCTCAAGAGTGCAATTCAGCAGTTATTGGTGGAGAGGCTGTCTGACAGGGCCCTGTGCTGGCAGGGTGAACCATTCTGGCTCTACAGAGTCGGACCTGAGCGTTGGCCTCTTATGCCTTCTATGCGGAACATGTAGCCTTTCTGCAGGAGTTGTTGAGGGGGGATGACTTGTTGGAGAGGACTGGTATCCCCTAGGGCACCTGCTGACAGCAGCAGAAGAGACAAGGGCCTCTGAGAAGTGGAATTGGATGGGATAAGACGGTGTCCCTTTCCCACTGTGCTGTCTCAGCTGCTGAGAATCTGCTCAGATGCTACTAAGTTCACAGGCTTCTCTCTACCACTGCTTTCTGGTTCTTGCTCATCCCAGACAGGCAAGGGATCCATTCCTGTCCCTTCTGCTGCTGGGCCATTGCCTTTCAGCCATTTCCTAGCCCACAGGATTGCTGAATACCCAGCCAGTATACTCTCGTTTTTGGCAATCTCTAGTCTCCCTCCCTCCCTCCCTCCCTCCCTCCCTCCTTTTCTCCCTCATTCCCTCTCTCCCTCTCTTTTCCTTCCTTCCTCCCAGGGATTAGGGTACCACTGTCTAGGACTGTCCCTGCTTCTTGAAGCCCTGGCCCTTCTTTAGTCCTGGCATATGACTGTAATCCATGGCTACTCCTACTCCTTCAGAACCAGGTTCAAAAGTTGCTCTGAAAAGTCTGGAATGATGTTTCCTGTCTTGTCCACTATGTGTACATATGGCACCGGAACACTATTTTAACACAACTAATTAGGCAATTAATTGTGAGAGGTCTGCTCTCCTGGGAGAATGCCTCTACCATGGCTCTGGAGCCCTTCAGTAGTTGTGGGGACTCATGCTCAGCTCTTGAACTATAGGATGGCAAGAACAGTGCGTAGGGAGAAGAGGAGGACCTACAGGAGGATGGGTGGGCATGAAGATCTGTGCTGCTCTTAGGTCACATCATTAGGGAGCACTTGCCGGCCAAGGCGATAGGCATAGCCCCATCTTTGTCAACATGTCCCTGAAGGCTCTTGTAGCTCGCTACCACCTGTGTATGCTAGAGAAGGGCTCAGGCTGTTCCTGCTGACTGATCCCCTCTGCCTCATGCTCATGTTTGTTCTCTCAGGCCAGGTGCACCAGAACAGACCCTGAGCTAGCCTCAAGCTTGCACCTCATCAGAAAAAAACTCTTCAGACAACTGTCACTGACAAAAGAGAGTTGGATGTATACATTTAGCTAGTGCCACTGTGAGTTGGTTAGGGAATGTCTGTGTTGATCTTGACATGGGGACCATGGAAGAAGATGCTATTATTGGTGGACAGACAGGACATATAGCCAGTGAGCTGAATGGGAAGGGAGCATGGTTTATGGAGCAGAGTAGAAATCAATGTGGCTTCTGGAAGGGCTAATCCATGATGACTTCTCAGAGTTGTCATCAGCCAGTGAACAGTATAGAGAGTTTGAAGATATTGAAGAAGTGTCAGCATAGCTGTTGATAAAAAGCAGATTAGGCAATATAGGAAGAAAGTTGAATCATACAGAATTAGGGGCAGAGAGCCTGACTAGGCAAGATACCCTCAGTCCTGTAGCCATCTCTGTGGCCTGGTCCTCTGTCCTCTACCATGAAGGGTTCTCAATCTGGACAGTACTATAACAGCTCTGAGAAGCCAGCCCCAGAAAACCTTGTGTCTCTGCCTTCTCCTCATGCGCCCTGCAGTGCTGTAGTCTTCCAGTGGATCTGACCCCTGTCTGCCTGTTCCCAAGCATCTCTGCTGTCAAGAACTTGGAGACACTTTCAGAGTTCTGTCACAGGGTCATATTCTTTGTAGGTCCTACTTCTCCAATTCCACTGGCCTGTCTCCTCACGGCCGACTCTGGCACATTCTGTGTTCAGGTGCCAATCTCTGGCCTCCTCCTTAGCTGACCCCATCACCTGGCTGGAATGGAAGGAGTTTTTCTTAAGCCAGAGCTCTGCTCTGCTGATGATTGCTACTGTCCTGTTAGCCATCTCCACAGGAGCTACAGATGTTTTCCCGCCTGGTTCTGGGCCCAGCTGAGGGATTGGTAGATGCTACTCTTGGACATGCTCAGAACTCTTTTGCTCTTTGCTCCTGTGGGGGCAAGGTTCCACTTAAGTGTCCTCCCTTTTCCTGAAGGGAGTTTGTGTGGGTTTGTGGTGAGGACGCTCACCTTGACTCTTCAGCTGGCTGGAGCAAGAGGTGGGGAGTAGCTCTCCCTGGGTCGCCGTAGGCAGTTCTTTGCACAAAATACTAATTCGTATCTCATCCTATTTATTAACTTGTTTATGAAATTAGCAACTTGTCTTCCTCCTGGTCATTTCCCTCTGAAGTTCCATTAAAGTCTGAACTGCTTCTCCACTCCCGCCTTAGGACATCCATGAGAGGATTCTGCCGTCTGTGGTGGAACTACCTAGAACGAGAGCAGTGCTGCTGGGCAGTACTGACTCCTAGGTCTGCCCTCCTGTTGTCCACTTAGGGGCTTCCAAACTTCCTGGGCCGACTGGTCTCCTTCCCTTCTGATAGTATATCCCTGGATGAGGATACAAACCATGCTCTTGAGGGTACCCTTGAGCTGCCTCTGACCAGCCCCCAGCCTGGGAATGAGGGTGTTGAACCTTACAGCCAGAAGGTTCAGTCTCGGACAGGAGCTGGAGCCCTGCTGATAGATGGGGCTCATATCCCATTCAAATATGATGCCAGCAGTTTTTTTGTAGTTTGTCTTCCATTGCGGTAGTAAAGTTTTTAATTAGGAAAGCTAATGAGTTCGATTAGTCATTAGAAGTGACCTCTGGACGGCGGGCGGAGAGGGCTGCATGTGTGGGCCTGATAACACAGCTAGGGCAGCGTAGGCAATAAAGGCGCAAGGGGCTTGATTTGAGTGAAGCGTGCCACAGGGGATACATCATGCGGAGAAAAAAAATTACAGCCCTGGGAGTCTGTAATGAAGGGAATTAAACCAACATCCTATCTAAATAACATGATTATCTACACAAAACCCTTCAGCCAGCAAGGCGGGGTGGGCTGCCCCCACCTGTGTCCTCTGGGAGGAGGGCTGAGGCTGTTTCTGACAGTCAGTCTGGCTGCCCAGTAGCTCTAAGTCTTTATTCCCTGTCCACCAGGGAGGGGCCCATCCTCTTTTAAGCCTGTCTGGTCCCTGTGTGCTAAGCATAGTCTTAGAAACTCTTTCTCCTGCTGGCTACTGCATCTGCGGTTTTTCCTTCCTGTAGCCCATCTGTCTGACAATTTGCCCTGTGTCTCCAGGGTCACTGTTATGAATATATCTAAGCTGTCCATTTGGAAAAGCCTGGGGACTGTGAGTAGTTTGGGGCCAGACTAGGGGGATATTGCCCAACTAACTATTGGGTGACATGGGCTTCATAATTCTCTTTGTGAATCCCTCAAATAATTTCACTCTCATGGGAGGACTGTCTCTTGGGACCATGGTAGGTATGAGGTGAGAAAATGCCCCACCTTGCTTTACAGTGATCCAAGGTCAGTGAGTCAGAGTTGTTACCTTGTATTTTCTTGGTGTGACAGTTGGGCACTACTAAGTGAAATACAGGAAGTTAGTGAAGAAATTTGACCCTAAGTTTGCTAGCAGGAGGGATGAGAAGGGCAGAAGCCACTGGCACTCAAGTGCTGACTGTTGTGAGCTGCTGCATAGAGGGCTTTTCTAGAATTCAGTCCTATGGACAGGGGGTGTGTAAAGCTTCTCAGAGGAAGCTGGATAAGAGAAGGTTTTTTAGCCAAAAAGATGGTCAGGGAGTAGGAACAGAGCTGGTTTTGATCTGATACATGCTGTCAGAGGGAATATTTGGCTCCAGAACAGCCCAGTCCGAGCTGCTGCTGTGGAGTGCACTGGGCTATAGAGCTAAGCTTTGTGGCTCCAAGCTGTGGAAGAGTTTTAAGATGTGTATCTTAGTAGCTATGCACAGACTCAGGAGACCCATGAGCAGGGTTTGAACAGAAGAAGTTGCTAGCTACTAATTGGGAACTCTGTAGCCTTTTTTATGGGGAACCTTACCATGGGGAGCAAACATGTTGAACCTGAGCATTGCTTTGGGTGACTTGCCCCTGTCTACTGGGAATACTGGCATCGGGTAGCCCAACTGCCCCATGTAAAGAAAGAATGGTTCCAGTAAGCCACATTCTCATCTCAGGAAGAAGCAGGGAGCCTTGGGCTGGGCTTGCAGGCAGTGAAGTCATGTTGGGGTTATTGACAATGAAGATGCCTGTATTCTTGAGCTCTTAGTTGAAACAAGCTTGTATTGATTGATTGTTGGCCTCTCCTTGCTTCTAAGACCTTGGAAATTCAACTCAACAAACATTTTTTTTTTAATTGATACCCGCTATATACCAGGCTCTCCCCTGTGTCTTAAACATGTTGAGTTACAGGGCAGTGCTCAGAGTTGCAGATTCACTTTGGTAAGTCAGAGAGGATCACAGAATTCCAGATAATATAGCTTCTCTTGGATGTATTATTTATTTAGGTTTTTTTGAGAGATGGCTTCACTTATGTAGCTCTGACTGGTCTATAACTCACTATTAGACCAGGGTGGTCTTCAGCTCAGAGATCTGCTTACCTTTGCCTCTGCTTCCTGAGTGCTGGGATTAAAGATGTGGTATGTTGTGGTGAGTGTATGTGTGTGTGTGGTGTGTGTGTGTGTGTGGTGTGTGCGTGTGTGTGTATGTGTCTGTCTGTGTGGGTGTCTGTTTCTGTGTGTCTGTCTGTCTGTGTTTGGGTATGTGCATATAAGTGTAGGTACCTATGGAGGTCAGGTAAGGGCATCAGATTCTCTGGAGCTGGAGCCATAGGTTGTGAGCTGCCTGGGATGGGTGCTGGAGACCAAACTTAGGTCCTCTACAAGAGTAGTATGTGCTGTTAACTGCTGAGTCATCTTTCCCACTCTACTGCAGCATCTTGTTTTGGTTCCTGAACCCTGGTTTTCTCCTTGATCTCCCTGAGACAGACAAAGATGGGAACAGAGAGAACCAGAAAGGGGAGGAAAAAAGGAGAAAGCCAGAAGGCTGCTGAATTGGATCTGTGGGTAAAGCCACTTGCTGCCAAATGTGATGACCTCAATTTGATCCCTGGGGCCCACATGGTATGAGGAGACTCCCATAAGTTGTTTTCTGACCTCCTTATAGGTGATGTGGCATATGTGCATGTGTGCAGTCACCTACCTAAGTAAATAAATAAACAGAATGCGCTCTTACGATATTTTAATAGAAAAGAGAAGAGAAGAGAAACTGTTTACGAGGGCACGATGGCAAGTGGAAGATGTGTTTGGGATAAATCCTCTAGATGCTGTGATGGCATTGTTTTGGCCAGCATCTGCCTCTATTCTCTGGAAACAGCTCTTGAACTTCACTCTGAGGGTTATTCAACCCCAACACTTCGCAGAGGACTTTGGCCAAGTGACCCTGAGATATTCAGTAAGCCCTGGTTGAAGCTGTAACTCCTCTGCAAGTGGGGCAGTTAGTGCCCGAGGTGGTGGTGGTGTGGCTCTTGTTCACGTGTAAATGAGGAAGGACAGTTGTGGTGTGCGAACGGTGGGCATGTGAGCTCTTCTTCTCCCTGGCCTTCCCAGAGGCTATGTGGCTGAGGTGCTACCTCAGGAAGCTAAAATGTGGGAGCTCTGCTGATCTCCAGCACATTACTCTCAGGGACTGTCACAGTTGCTGCTGGGCCACTCAGGGCTACTCATAGCCTGAGTACTAAGCAGGGACAGACAAGTGTCTTTGAGGGTTCCTGGGGCAGGAGGGAGTTAGGCACAGACTGAAGGGAGTCAGACCACATGGCTATGTTTTGTTCAGCTCTGTTTAGAGGGGAGCAGCCATGAGAGGCAGCCGTGTTAGCTTTAATTATCTGGGCAGTTAGAGCTGTACATTATGAAAGTCGGGCAATTAGGCGTGTTCCTTGAAGCTATGGAGAAATTGCTGGCTATCAAGTGGAAGGGAACTCGGGCAAAACAGATCCCTGCTAATTGCAAGAAACATTCAGCAAGAAAAAGCCATCGTGGCTATCACTGCACAGAATGTTATGAAAACAGTGATTAAGTACATAAATCTGTTGGGCATGTAGTTGGGAGGTTCTGGAGAGGAAGTGTGGGTTCCCGTGCCCCTCCCATGCAGTACTCTGTCTGCTCCGGCCTCTGGGACCAACCCTGGAGTCTGGGGGTTCCTGGTATGGACTCTCACTTGGGAGGCTTCCCTGTTGCCCGGGGGTCAGGTGCTGGGCTTCTGCTCTCACTGGAAGCAGTCATGCAGTGTCTCCATCTTGTTTTGGTGGCTGTGAGGATGTTCTAGGCTCTCCTGAAAGCCACACTAGCCACCTCCTAAAACCTTCTCTGCCAGGCTAAGGGGACATCTGTATGTGTCAGGAGTGAGGCTGGAGGCAGGGTGCAATAGAAATTCCTCTAACTCAGAGGATAGCCTTGGGCCCCTAGAGCCCTGCTAACTCTTGCTGACCTGGGTTTTCCTTGCAGCTTCCAGTGTGCACATGCGGATTCCGCCCTCCAATAAGGTGATCAAGACCCGCTACCGCATTGTCAAGAAGACTCCAAGCACTCCCTTCAGTACTCCATCCTTCCCCTCATCTCTACCCTCCTGGCGGGCCCGGCGTATCTCATTATCCAGGTAGGAAGACCTGTCTAGCCTTCTGCAAACCTGTATACTGTGCTCACTGTCTGGACATTGAGGACTGAAGATTGAGGCCTTTGGGATCTCAGCTTCCCTCAAGGAACTGCTGGGGGGCGGGGGGGGGTGGCAACATCTTGAGTAGCAAACAGCTTAATTTTTTTTTCATTTGTTTAGCAGTTTATATACCATATACATGGCCAACTTGCTTATATTGCATGTTTACATGTGCGTATGTCCAACTGCTGATATCAGCACGCCTCCTAATTGGTGGGACCTACCTCAGGTACCATGGTAACAGCTGCCCCCAAGATATTTGGGTCCTCTACTATGAGCTGCCCATGGGCGTCCTGCTTTGAGAAGCCAGGCCCTAAGCACCCTGTCTGAAAATTATCAACATGTTAACTGTCAAGAATGCTGATGTAGGTTCCTCACTACCCTACCTAGGCCATCTCACACAATCCTCCCTCAGAATGCACTGCCTTACTGAAACTACTGTGTCAGACAGCAGCAATGTGTCTGGCATTCTTGGGGCTCCCTTTGGGTGCCAGGAGTAGGCTGGGTCTTTTAGGACATTGATCCCTATCCCTCTCTTACTTTTAAGTGGAGGTGTCCTACCTCAGACACAGTGAGTGGTATCCCAGTGGGAAGGTAGGGAGCAGGAGGTGTCAGAATGTGGCTCTGGGGTAGGTGACGGTCTGCAAACTCAGAGCAGGCCTACTTGCAGAACAGTGCATTTCATGACCTGCCACCCTCCATATACTGCTTGGTTATTGTTACTGCTGCTATCCAGAGCATTCCAGGGCTGAGGCCAACACCAGAGGTACATCATGCTGTGTGGACAGTCCTGTCTGGCTCTAGGGCCTAGGGTGGATAAACCTACTTAGCTTGTATGTCTGAGGCCCACCAGCCTCTTCCCTTACACTGGCCAGACCAGGTTTGGCTCTGTTGCTGACTTTTCTGGAAGCAATAGCTGGAAGTATATTTTAAATTAATTTTACTGCACTTTTTGTAATATTTTTGTTTTAAATAGATTTATACGCATCTTGGGGGCTATTTCTACAAATTTATGAAGATAATTTTTACTCTCTCGATAAGGTTAAATTTACACCTGCTATTTCCATATTAATTCACATTGCTAAGTGGATCTAATTTTCTTCCGTTCCTCTATCTGGTGAGCATGGCCTTTCCTAATGCAATTTCCCCCTCACTAAATCACTGTGATCGGGAGTCATGATCGAGCTAAATTAACTTAAATTAATTTACTTAATAAGAGCCCCAGATCATCATGAATGAGGTTCAGATTTATTGATTCTCAGCTAGTGAGAACCTCCCCCTCCTGCAGCTAGTATTAGGCCTGCATCCCTCCTCTTGTAGGGCATCGATAGGGGCCCAAGGTAATGCTCCTTGGGGACCCAGCCATCTTTTCCCTCCAACCTTGGAGAGCCAACCAAGCAGGCCCCAAGTTTCAGTTCTTTAGTGCCTCCTAGGAGGGCCCTAAAGGAGTTACTATGTAGAGACCTGTGCCTTGCCTCCAGTGGGCGGAGTCCTGGAAAAGGGAGATGCTTGTTGTGGGCTTGGGATGCACAGTCAGCAGGCACGTCTCGCAGTCTCTTGTGGAGTCTAGGAGATAAAGAACACCAAGTCAGCTGGTGTTGGCTCTTCTCTCTAAACTTCCTGTTCTACCAAGGTGGTGCCTCATGTGGTTCAACTGTATGGTGGATAGGCAGGAGGTGGGGTGGATATTGCCTTTTGATGGCTCAAGTCCCACAGGCATGGGTGCCTGCCTGGCTTGAATTCATGTGTTTGCTGTGCTGGCTAGCTGTTGTGGATTCCAGACCTCAGTGCTCTCCCTGTACTCAGAGGAACAGTTCAGCTTGGATACAGTTGTTGAGGATATGTAAAGGGGCCTGTCTTTTTCCTGATCACTTACTTACCCTAGTCATTTTTAATCCTTTGCCAGATATTTGAAACTCTTGTGGGTTACGACTTCTGTGCCTAGGGCTAGGAAAGGGACTAAGCTTAGGGATACAATTCTCAGGAGACCCTAGAGAGAGTGGCGGCCAGCAGGTTAGGCCTCCCTTATCCAAGGTCACCCATGCCCTGGTGAGCTGCCTACTCAGCAGAGTGGCTGCCAGCCAGCTGCCTGACCTGCTATTGTCTGCTGCATCCATTTGGGCTTGGCTTATTGAAGCAGCAGAAAGAGCTGTCTTTTGGGCCAGTGGTAAGTTGGTATCTGCCTCCCTGATGCCTGTACCCTGTCAGAGCCAGGGGCCACAGTGATTATTTCGCAGGCTTGCTTCCATGCAGCTCACCCTGAAGGCTTCTTGGGTTTCCTTGTGTAATAGGAGGGATTGGGATGGTGTTGGATTCAAGCCACTGCAGACTGAGGACTGCTGCAGTGCTGTTTACTGGGACTCACCTTGGGTCCGTAGCCGTCCACTACCCTGGCATCTTCCCTACTCTGGTAGGTAGCCCTAGCAGTGTTAGAAGTTTTGATGGACAGAGTTGGAGACTGGGAAACACAAATGGTGAGGTGACTAAGCATGGGCATGAGATGGTGTCTTCTCATGCTTTGCAGATACTGTGGCTAGAGATTTGGCCATACCTGATCATTGTTAAGTGATCTTGGCTGGGTAAGCCACTTCTTACTTGAAGCTGCAGTTTCTAATCTGACCTTGAATTGGTATTATTTATTCTGAAGTATAAGAAGTGGGATAATAGGTACTGTGTATAGAGGACATGGGTAGTGAATGGCAGGGAGGCTCCAGGGTTCAGGCAGGGCTTCAGAGGCCCAGACAGCAACCTGTTGCCCTCATCCTAAGCAGTGCTTCTCAGTGACTGGGCTGATAACTGTGCCACCTGACAGCCAGGTAGCTTGACCCTCCTTAGGTCACCAGGGTGATAGAGTGAACAAACTGGTAATGCCATGATTTATTTGCATGAGGGCTCCCTGCCACATTCTGGAGTTTCCTACCTTTCCTCCCTGCTTTCCTGGGAAGGCAGGAAGTCTCTCACATTCTGGGATGATAGCAATGTTTCTGTTTTTGGAAAGAGCGGGAGTGACCATCTTGTTCCCTTCTGGGAAGTTCTATACATCCTTTCCTTGGAGCCTAAGAGGGCACTGCCATCACCTATTCTCTCTAACCATGTTTTATGGTATGAGTTGATCTTACTTTAAGGCCATGAGAAACTGGCAGGCATATACTTTACAGAATAGTCACAGGAGGGAAAATGTGTCTTCCGTCTGCTGCTGGCATGTCTCTGGGCTGGACATGCTGGGAGTCAGCTCATGGCCTTAGATTCTTTTGGTTGGTCAATGCTTGTCTCTGTCCAGACAGAGGGCGCGGAGGCTTCAACCTCTTAGAACTTTGAAGTATTTTCATTCAGGGTCTATGAGGATGGCCATGTCCAGCGCGAGGCTATGGTTAGCAAGCTCACCCATTGTCCTGACCAGGTCCCTTCTGGTTACAGGACTCCGACTTTGAGAATAGTGTCTGTGGTACTGATCTCTGTCTTCTTTGGGTATTTGGCAATGGCTATTGGCTCAGCTCTGAGGCTTTCTGTTGAATGTGCTGTTCAGCTCATGCCCAGGGGAGCCAGCAGGATGGAACCATTGTTCAGTTAGTTCAGTCCAGGGCCCTGGGAGCCCCCACTGCACACGCTGTCCTGGCCCCACATCAGCTTCCCAGAGCAATCCTTGAGCCTTGCAGAATACTGATGTCTTGGCATAGGGCTTGTCCCCAGGGGATTCAGGCCCAGAACCAGCCCAAGTCACACAAAGGATGCTGTTCATGCCTAGGGTCTAAGATGCAGGGGCAGAAATTGAATGGGGCCTCAGAGAGAAGCCACCCCAGAACAGAGGCACACATCTGCATGGCAGGTGGTTTTTTTTCCCTAAGATTTGTGGATTTGCCTGTGTCCTTGTGGCTTTCAGCAAGTTCATTAATCTGAACTGAAGCTGATGTGACTTATATCCCTAAACTGCCTGTCACTTTTTTTGTTTCACCAAATTCATTTGACATGAAAGTGCGAAATAAACAGAAGCCACTGTGCTTAAGCAGATGAATCGAGAGGCTTTTCCAGCCCAACTACAAATGGTCCTGTCACAGAGCTGCTGCTTGGTGGGTTGCCTTATTTTATTTTGTGTCTGTGCGGTAAATCTTAAGTAATCTCTGTGCAGTTTGATGAGGTTTAGGCCAAGATTTTGAAAGGCTCTGAAACGCTTCTCCAAAGTGACGTCTCATTAAAGAGGATTCAGCCAAGAATGGGAGGCATCTCCAACTGCACGGCTGGTTCCTATGCTCTGTCTCCATGTGTTTCCTTAATGAGCAGGTGCACCCACTAGCCTGGCTACCAGCAACCGCCCTGTTCTGCCTCCTGCTTGCTCTCTGTGCAAGGTACTGTCTTGTGGCTGCCAGGGCTGCCACAACAAACTGTCATCATGTTGTATGGCTTAGAAGCATGTATTTGCCTCTCTCTTCTGGAGGTCAAAGTCTGAGATCAGGGTGAAGACAGATTGTGGGGCCTGATACTCTTGGCTTCCTCAGGGACTTCTTCATATAAGGGAGAAGAGCTCATGAACATGTATTTGGTCTTCTCACTTAGAGGACCCTCATCCCCTCCTGAGGGCCTTGATCTTTAGTACTTAGTCTGAGTCTGAATAGCCTCCCAAAAGCCCTCCCTCCAAATGCCATTTCTTGAAGCTAGGGCTGCAGCATGGAGGTTTGAAGGGCACAACCATTCCAACCGTGGCAGGGATGGTCCACTGTCAGCGAGAGCTGAGTTCCCACAGCTCCCTGTGGGAGTGCAGTAGTGAGAGGTGTTTAGAGTGACTCCTCACGAGGCCAGTGCTCCCTTCTCCAGATTGCTTTCATTCTCATCCTCTGCCTGGTCTTGAACAGCCCTCTGGGAGTTTACAAAGGCCCTAGTTCAGCGCAGTATGGGGGCCTGTTCATACTGATGGTCTTAGTTGCCAAGGAGCTAAGGGTATATTAGATTAGGGGCCTGGTGGGACCCAGGTCTTAGTGGAAATAGCAGTCAGGAACACGAACAAATGAGGAATGTGGTTTTGTGAGTAGCCACTGGTAGGACACACTGAGGCCCTCAGATCTGCCCAAAATGGCAAATTGGTCTTAGGGAAGACCCATCTAGAAGTAAGACTTCCAGGAGTTAGGGCAAGGGCAGCACAGGCCACAGCAGCAGGGCCTTTCTATGGCCTGGAGAAGACTTTAGAGTGCTAAGAGGAAAGAGGCTGGTATGCAAGGCAGGACCCATGGGTCTGCTCCTGGTCCAACTCAGTGTTGGGACATCAGAATGGGCATTATTTTCTCCACAGGTGAAGAGCAACTTGCCAATGAGGCAGCACTGTTGCAAGTCCTCTTTGGGGGTTGCCCCTTGGCTCTGCAGGTGAGCAGCGTCCTAGTTCTGGCTACGTTAGGGGAAAAGTTAGGGCCACTCAAGATAACCCACCTCCCCCAAGGGCAAAGCTGGTCCCTTTTGACTGTTCTTTCAGTCTAGGCTATGCTTTGGCCCTAGAAACTGACACCGGTACAGCACTGCTGACTACTGGACCGCCTTGTCCTCCTGTCTCAAGACAACCAATTCTCCTCCCGTCAGGCTTCACTAAGACCAGGTGCTTGCTCTGCTGGATCCCTTGTCATTTGCAGTCTTGAGCTTCACTGTCTGACTGTGAGGACCTCATCAGGTGCCTTGCATGTCGTCAGTAAGACAAGTGGCTTACATTTGAGCCATAGCTCTAAGACTCACTCTGTACCTGATACTCCTGCATGAATGTTCAGTCCCTATAGTATGTGTGTTAAGAGAGGTGGTAACAAAAGAAGACCCCTGGGGTGATACTGCAGATAGTGGGTACAGTAGTTAGAAGGATTACTGTTTATCCTGGGAGCCACTACACCCCACTCTGACTCCCTTTTCTCACCTTAGTGTCAGTATTGGGAATGATTGGGAGACATTGGCTTACATATATGCAGAGACTGATACTTCAAATCAGGAGATCCTAGGTACAGGTAACCCATAAGCCTAGAGGTTTCCTGATTCACTCAAGGCCAGGATGGCAGGAGTGTCCAATACTGTGGTTCTTGGGGAACTGGTTCTCTGGTCAGGTCATGTTGCTTGGGGTTATTCACCTGATTGGCACTCATATTTTACTTCTTAACCGTGTGGGTGTTGTGGCTCAGGTCAGAGTCTTCCTGACTTTTCTTCTAAGCTCCATTAAGTGGGTGTTGCAGCCAGGCCACAGGTGGGTGACTCCTCTCTGCTTAGGAACTAGATCAGAGATGCCTGACAGCCTGACTTAAAGCCCAGGTGGTTTCTGCCTTGCTCCTTTTATCATTGCTGTGTGTTCCCTCACTCAGTAATCACTGAAGGTCCCTGCTTGCCTGGAAGCTACAGCCTAGCAGAAGCCAGCCCAAACAGCTCATTATTCCTAGGCTAAGAGGAACAGTTAGGCTATAGCTCTCAGGACCATGGTACCTGTTGATGAATGAAAGGTCACAGGCATAGCAGAGGCTTCTTGGTGGGGGAAATGGCACAGGCTAGATTGGGAGATCCTAGAGAGCTCATATGGAGGCCAGAGAAGTACCAATCAACACAGTTGCTCAGCTGGCTCTGTGGTAGAGGAATCTGGCTTTAGAGAATTAATATGGGGCCCTGGAGGGGTCAAGAAGGCCTGGCTATGGCAAGCCAGCTGCCCAGGACCAGCTCTTGCTGCACAGTGACAATGGTGGATATAATATCTGTGTATGGGCTTAATGTAGCCGCTGTCTATGCAGGGCCCTGCTGACATTTATGCACTGCCCACTGGGCCTGGTGAGGTGGCCTGTAGATGGCTGCCAGCAGGTCCAAAAGCCACAGCTGCTGGGCCTGTGCTAGAAGTAGTACTAGTCTAGGGCTGAAGCTCTGCTGAATCCGACCCTTGCCTCTGTTCCCAGTGGACCACAGGCTGCCTCCTCCTCGTTCTGTGTCAGGAGTGTCCAGAAAAGGGAGCAAGCAAGGAGTTACCTTTATGTTCTTTCCTCACGAGTTTCTTACTTTTAGTTTCTTTTAATAACTTTTTTATTTTGATATGTTTTATACTCAGAGAAAAGGCACAGAAATAATATAGAACTCTACTATTCTTTACCCAAGCCTACCGATTATTCTCATTTTGCCCATTTACTGCTACATTGCCGTTGTGCTTTTTGAACAGTCCTTAAGGACTGTCTTTGAGGTCCTGCACAAGTCTCTAGGCAGGAGGGGTCTCTGAGATCTATGCTCATGTACTTGGAGAGTAAAGGCCCAGGTGTTGTGGGGAATATCCATCTACTGGGCTTTTTTGATGTCTCTTTGGAATTAGGTGTAGATTTTCTGTTGGATGGGAATGTTGTAGAGGTTCTTATGTGTTCTTGGCTTGCTCAGTGCAGGAGCCACATGGTCCAGGAGCTTTTGGCCAGCCTGTGTTGTGCATGTTACTCTGATCCATTGGTAGGAGATTGTGAAGACTTGGCAGACTCATGTTCCCTGTTGCGTTGTTGCTACCCAATCATCTGGACTATTGGTGATTTTCCAATCCCTCCTTCATTCTGATGGGTAGATGGAACTCTGCCTGTGAGTAGTGACCCCTTGCTTGTGTATGTTTGTTTGTTTATAATGGTGTGGTCCTGAACTCACACTGTCAAATAGGCTGTAATCTATTTCTATCATTATTTATTTTGGTCCTCAATCAGTCTTATCCTTCAGACTGGGTTGGGTTTCTCAGCAGGCCTTATCATTCCCTGGACACCATCTGTCAGTGGGCTGAAGGTACTCCAAGTTCATCCTGAACTTTCCCTTTCATGGTCCTGAATCAGTCACTTTTTTTTATAAAACTTTGCCCCTTATGGTATGTCAACACTTGACCAGTCTTTGCAGTATGTAGAAAGCCTCCTGTGACCAAGTATTAGTAGTGTTGAAATTTAATTCTGGTTGAGCACAGCATGCCATGTTGCTTTTGGATCTCCTCAGTATCTACTTGTGCTTGGATGCTCATTTGTTCAAGCCTGGAATGCAAGTTTCATTCTTTCAATTAAGCACTGAGAAAAGCAGGCTTACTAAGTACAGTTCCACATTGTTCTTGGCACGTGGTGAAATATAGAAATATAAATGTAGGAATCTGTAAATCTTGCTGAATGTTATATGTACAGTGCTTGCCTGTACAAAGACACAGTCCTGTGCCCTGCCTGGGGCAGTACCGAGCCTCCGACCCCAGTGCAGCTCCCATCCACCTCCTCTTTCTGTGGACCCATTAGTGTTTTTGGAATGACACATATATGACTGGTCCTCGCTTTGTTTGCACAGTGCGATGGATGTGGTTTACACTATCTCTGTGGCTTCTGTACTTCACTTACTGCCAGGCAACATTTTTTTGCTTATTCTACACTGATGTGAATTCTCTTTGGGTGAACTTTTGAGCTGATTCTTATTTGAGAGGTGTAAATGAAGACTGCCAAGTAGCTGTGCACACCTGAGCTTCCCTTTCTTATAGTGGGGATTGCTGGCATGTAGAGAAGACACATGTTTAGGTTATATGAAATGGTCTCATCTTCCTCCCAAAGGATAGGATCCTTTCTGTTCCCTTATACCTGATATTATTGGGTTTTGGTTCGGTTTGGCTTGGTTTTATTTCTACTCTTGGTGTGTGGCAGAGTCTCACTGCATCCCCCGGTGACCATAATGATGAGCGTTTACTCAAGCTTGCTTATTCTTAAGCTATGGGAGTACATTTAGGTTTTTTATAGCACCCTGTTTTCCCCTCCCCAACCTTTCCTTCATCAGCCTCACAGATTGCCTGAGGCTCAGGAAACAAGACGGTTGTGGCTTCAGGGACTTCATTCTCGTGCTTGTCCCCCTATGTGTCCCACCTGCTCCCTCTGTCACCTGTCTCATGCACATATACAAAGTGAACCCTGCACACACTTCCCTCGAAGGCAGGCTGTCTGCTAACACCATTGTGCTCTAAGCCCTGATCCCATGCTTGTAACTCAAGGAACATGTACTGGGTCCCCGTCCCCGCCAGCTCACTTGTATCCCTCCCTAGGCTGGTTAGAGATGCAGGCCTGAGTGTATCTGTTGGGCCCCTGTAGCCCCTGTCTGACTGCTCACGTATCTTCCATCTGATGTTCTGGAATTTGAGACATAGGTAAAGAAACCAAAGTAGGATATTGCCTGTGGGGGAAAAGGAGTTGCATTCAAGGTAGCCCTTCTCTCCTCTCTGCAGGAGCTAAGCAAGCGCGAGGTGTTGTCAGCCTGTAGCAGGAGAGCTCTGGATTCTCTTTGGCCAGGGGAGGGCTCTTGAGGATGAGTACTGGAGCCTTCCTCCCTTCCTGTTCTGGCCCCCACAAGCTTCCCCACGTGGTGTTGGAGGAGGCCTCTTCCGGCAGGTTTTTTAGAATTTTATTTTATGAGAACAGGCGGTTACAGCTCCCCAAGTGCTGTAAAAGTTAATGTGATGGCCTCCCTGTGCCTGTGCTCATTTTTATAATTTTTTATTTTATGAAACAGGACAGGGAGCTTAGTGACTTATTACTATTCATTTCGTTTCAATGCAGTAAATATTGATTCAGTTGGGGGTTTTCAATTTAAACCACTCGGCGATTATATAAAATATTACTGGCTTCTGAAATTATGCTTACCGATCCCTTCGGCTGCTCATTAAGGAAGGAGTGCAATTTTTAGATCCCTTTGCCTTCATCATTCTAATAAATGGGCTGAGGTACGTTTTTGCACGGAAGGTGCCACAGAAGTTGCTAGCAGGGGCTTGACAGCACGGATGCAACTCTTAATTTGGAAGTCATTTCAAAGCATGCCTTGGTTATTTATTTCTGTTTGAGGCAGGCAGGCCTTTGAGCTTGTGTCCTCGGTTGCAAGGCTGAGTGGCATCCTCCTGAGCCGGACACCTGCTGCTTCCACTAAAGCTGAGCCCACACCCTTTCAAAGCCTTTCAGGGAGGGACTGGCAGGAGAGTCATCTTGGAAGGGCAGGTTTAGCCCCTGACTAACACCGAGGCTGGGGTATGCCTGAGGGATACACAGTCCTCAGGAAGGGAGGATAACACTTTCTTAGAGATCTTTTTGTTTATTGTTGCTTTATTATATTTATGTATACGGTGCTTTGCCTGCATGTGTGTCTGTGTATCAGTTGCATGTTTGGTGCTTGTAGAGACCAAAATAGGACATCAGATTCCCTGGAACTGGAGTTATAGACCATTGTGAACCACCGTGTGGGTGCTAGAAATTAAACTCTGGTCCTCCACAAGAGCAACAAGTTCTCCTGACCACTTAGTCATCTCTTCCACCTCTTCTCAGAGATCTTTAAACTCAGCCTTGCTACCTGGTGGGATAGAGCCAAGACTGAGACTTGAGCCCCTGAGGAGGAAGCTCTTGGGTACCAGGGCCCAGCTGGTGCTGATGGCTGAGTTGGTTACTATGTTCTGTTCTTTAGTGTTCTGACAAGCAGTACATAAACACTGTGCTTTGCCAATAAGTACCCTTCCTAGACTCTGGGCTCAGAGCAGGAAGCCAGTTGGAGCTTCTGCACCTAGGTCTGTTCCTGTGCTTGGTCACTCCACATCTGAGTGACAGCTTCTGGGTGGGCTCAAGAATGGCCCTATGACCAGGATATGAGAATTCCCTAGAAGACTCGAGTGTTCCTGTGCTCCAGGTAGGAGCAGAGTGTGTAAGCTGTTCCTCAGTTCCCTCTCAGAAGAGGACAGGGCTGTTGTCCCCAGGATCCTCTTCCCAGACAACCTCTTCCAACACTGCACTGCTGTTTCATCAGGCTTTCAGGGTTGCGGGCATGGAGCTAGGAAGCGATGGCTAGAATGTTTGTGATGTGACCATCTGAGAAGAGACAGGGGAAGGAAGGGGTCCAGGTACAAGGTAAGAGGCTTCTGGACATATAGGCCCAGGGCCTTGGATTTGGGATTTGGATTTGGAATGGTCCCATGTTGAGGCCCCGTGGATAGAAGGAAGGCAGGGCAGGCAGCAGTGATCTGTTCCCCTGTGTCACTTGGTCATCCATGGTCTCTTTGTCCGTCTAGTGAAGCACTAAAGGCAGACAGACCAGCATGAGGGCACTGGGAGGTGGTAGGACAATAAGCCATCCAAAAGTAGGACCTGCACATTCTTCCTGCTCAGGACTCTGCACTGACATCCCTCATTCTGTCTTTTGCTGGCTTTTGTGATGTCTGTGTCTCTTGACTCAATCTCAGTCTGGTATGCTCTGTGACTGCCTGCCAGTTGCATGTGCTGGCTTTTCTTTCTCCTTTCTCCTTGCTTGTTTTGCTCGTGTCCCTCTGTGACATGCTCTCTCTTGCCTTCTTCTGCTTATCTGTGTGAAACTGTGTCTGACCCTGAGGCTTTGTGCACAAGTGGGAGATGCTCTCCAGAATATGCTGCCAGGCACAAGGAGGCTGAGGCCTTCCCAGCAGAGGAGTAATTGCCATGCATCGGTTCTATAGCCCCAGGTGATGCTCTCTTGAGTGTGGACCTGAGGGATCACCCAATTGGGCATACCTTGATCCTCCTGCAGTCTGTTCTGGATCCAAGCCTTCTGTAGAAACCTTGCAGCCCAGGGCTTTCCCTTCCTTCCAATGGGACTAGACTACCATAGCTCTGTTGCACATGGACAATCTTCTTGGGTTAGGATGGTGACAGAAGGCTAGGGCAATGGGTCATGGGATTTTCTTTGTACCTACTGAGAAATCTGTGGATCCCAGATCAGGGCTGGCTTCCCAGACACTGGGCTTTGCTTCCGTTCCTGAGCCCCATGTGGGGGAGTCTGACCGAGAGCGTGTAAAGGGGACTGCCCTCGTTACCCTGCTTGCTGGCTTGTGTGACTAAAGTCCTGTCTGTTGTGGTAGGCCTCTGGTAAAGAACATCACAGTCCTTACACCCCGTTCCTGTTGGTGGATGGCTGTCCCTCTTCCTATTGTGGGTGAATCCTGAGGACCAGGACCCTGGAGGGCTTCAATGAGGCTCTGCCACAACATAGCCACAGACCACATCATGAAGTGTTTAATGACTGAGCTGGAAGGCACATCCTTTTCATCTCTGGAAGGGGCATTCAGAAGGCTTGTATGCTTTCCTTTAGCTTAGGGAGCCCATATGCTAGCCATATGCAGTTGCAGTTGGTGCCTGAGCCCCAAGGCTGAGGGGCAGACATGCACAGTTTTGGATATATATACAGCAGAAAAGTTGGAGATGCTATTCTAACAGAGAAGCAAGGTATCTTTGTCATTCAGTGCCACCTGCGTGCCTTACATCATTAAATGCTGTTTTAAATACCTCTTTTAGCCTGGTTTTAGAGGTGGTTGTAAAATGTCATTCAAATAATCAATACCATATCTAACTTCTCATAAATCACCCTCCAGCTGATCTTACCTCAAAACATGCTTCACCTCTCATGGCTAGGTCTGGTGTTGGGCTGGTGGGTAGTGGCCTTACCTTAGAACTTGAGAAACTGGCATTTCTAGGGATAGGATCCCATGATAGCTGCTCTCTGAAGGGATCACGGTATTTCTTGGGCTTCCTGCCAGGTGCTCATTTAGGATCCAGGCGGACTCACCCTGGGACTCCGTTGGATCATGCTGGGGAAGAGGGTGCCCAGGGCTGGCAGTTCTGTCATTACAATACTTCCAGCAGGAAATGATACGTCTGTGGTGTGTAGGAGTGTCCCCAGGGGGCATGGACTCTCAGGTCAGCAGGAGGCTCCTCTTTGTCCTATCTCTGTCATCTGTCCCCTCATCTCTTGTTTACATTACCCCTTATACTGCTCTGTTTTGGGATATGGGACTTGGATGATATCCTACCTCTACCCTGAGGCTAAGGAACAGGCCTCCTGTGGAGTTCCTCCCCCTAGGTCCTTTGGTTTCTGTCCTCCACAGCACCCTTCTCTGTCTGGCATTTGCCATGGCTATTGGAGGTCTTAGCACTTCATGTGTTGCCTGGGCCACTACGGCTCATGGAGGCCTGAGGTGTGTTTTGCTGGTGACATCGACCTGGTATATGGATTGGAGTTAAAGTTTGAGAGACTTCTTTGTATCAGGAGCAGGCCCAGGTACCCTGGTCCTCCTTCAGGTGTGTAGGCAGATTGGGACCCCAGCTCATCATGAGCCACTGCCAATACCAAGCCAGGCTCTTGAGGGCTTTCCCCAAGTCAGCAGGGTGCCTGTGGCTGACTGCCCCTCCCCAGAGCTGTAGTCTCTTGTGTAATTTGCAGTGGGATGCCTGTTAAGATTGCGTCCACTTCCCAAGTCAGCACTTAATTGGCAAGGTGCTTGATTTAACAGCGTGGGAGCCTCCACCGGAAAAATGGCTTGAATAAATCTCTGCCTGACGCCAGAAAATAGATATAATCTCAGCATTAACTACATTAATAGTAGCAGGAGCTGAATTAAGAAAGCCATAAAGCATAGGTGGGAGCATAAATTATGGTCCCTCCTTCCCTCCATGTTTGGGTCAGGGAGGTCGGGCCTGGGCGGGGTGAGGGCTGAACCACAGAGCCCAAGCAGCAGCTGGAGGGACAGCTCTGCTGGTCCTGACCTATGGTCTCAAGTGTCTCAGCTGCAAGGAGGGTGGTTGTGTGACTTAGTCCCTCCTGGCTCTTGATTCTCCCAGGTCTGGGTAATCCTTGCAGAGTGGACCAGCAGTGCCATGAGGTGCTAGCATATTCCTTGTATGTCATCATTAGGAGTGACAGAACAGGACTGAGTTTAGCTAGAGCAAATGATTCTACACCCATGCTGTCCTCTGGTCTTAGAGGAGGACCATCCTACAGCTTGTTGGGCGCTGAGCTCCCCTGAGGTCTGACTTTAAGGCCTCCATTCTTCTTCATTGTTGTTCCTGCAGTCCTCTTCCCACAGAAACTCTGTGTGATAACAGTGGCTCTGGCTAGGGCAAGTGTCATTGGCTGGGCTGTTTATTGTATGGGTCTGGTGCAGGGCTGTTCTAGTTTTGGGAGACAGGAGGTGAACATATCCTTCAGAGCTGCTCTGCCCTGTCTTTGTTGGCCTTATCACTATAAATGTAGATTCCTGAGTTTTGGTTTGATTCTTTAATTCAACCGTGTTTATTATTCATGTGTCTCTAGCTTGCCTGTTTCTCATGGATTCGTAGGACCCTTTTAGAGTTCAGGGTGTCATCTTCGTCATTTACCTCAGTTTCAGTTTTGCTTTTCTGTTTAAGGTCATTTGCCAGAAGGTCCTATTTTTCTATGCTGTGGAGTCTGCCTCTTAAGACTCCATGCCATCAGTTTCTGTGGAACAGCCTTCCCTGCTCTGTTGAGTTCCAGAAACCCACCTACCTGCTTCCTATAACACTCTGATCGCCACGGTTCTGTCCTAGGCTTTCCCTGGTACTAAAAACATACAGTGGCCTAGAGAGTCACTTCTGTTTTCCTCTTGCTGTGGATTGGATTGTGTCCCATTGGAATTCATAAGGTAAAGCCCCGACCCTCATGTGATTTTATTTGGAGAAGAGGTCTCAGGGTTTGAGTAAAGTTAGTGGGGGTCACACATGTTCAGCTCTAATCCAGGCTGGCTGGTGCTGTATAAGAAAAGGAAGAGAGACAGATGCACACCTGGAGAAAAGCCAGGTGAGAACAGTGGGAAGGTACCCCCAGGAAGGGAGGCCTCCCCTGAAACCAGTCAGAGAACAATTTGTTGCATTCTATTTTGTCTTTTTACTGTGTGGGTTCCAGGGATTGACCTCAGGTGTTAGGCTTGCCAGCATGAGCCTTAACCTGCTAAGCCATCTTGCCAGCCCTTTCCCTGAGGGCTTCAAGTGGAGAGTGCAGAGTGCCTTCCACACATAGCATCATCTAATGATACTTTTTCATGGAATTCTTCGTCAAGTCTTTCTCCTGGTTTTGTATGTGTTTGCCTTTTTATTGATTTGCCGAAGTACTGTATATATTATGGATACATACTCCTAAATGTCTTCTTGTATTGTAAAACTTGTGTTTTGTGTTGCTGAGGATGAAGCCAGGCTCTTACACATGCTAGATAAGTGTTCTATTGCTGAGCTACACCAGCAGTCTGGGGTACTTTTTAATGCTCTGATTTATCATTCTTTTCTTTTATGAACAGTATTCTTTGTATCCTGTTTAAGAAAAATTTGCCTATCCAAGGTCATAATTTCTTCCAGAAACTTGGAAGTCACATCTGAGTCTATAATCCTTCTTGGGCTGAGTTTTATTTTATAGGGGAAGGTTAATACTTTTTTGTCTCCCAAAGGAAATACAAAAAGGAACTCCCTTAACTCCTCCAAGTACATGACATTCATCTTTCATTCAGAGCCTTAAACAATGGAGCTGTTTGACCCTCCAGTTTTACCAATGGATGCCTTGCCTTGGTCATTGGAATCATTTCTTAACACTTGTTCTTTCAGGTGAACTTTAGGAATACTGGGTCCTGTTTGTAGTCTTCCCCAACAACCGTCCTCCAAACCAACAACTTTCTTAATGTTCTGCTTCTTGCACAGTCTGGAAGGCCCTGCCTTGGTGTGCTTCCTCGCTGTGTTTCCTGTTGTCAGTGCCTCCACATGTGGACCAGATATGCCTGCTGGGAAGTTCTTCTGAGTTCTTACTACTTTTTCTTCTGTGTAGTCCACCTGGCTTTTGTTGACATCTTAGAAGGATATAGATTCTCACATAAATTTACCTGTTTATCCTTATAATTCTAACGAGTTTTTATTGTTGATCCTTGTGGTCTTTCACTGGTGTTGGTGTAGAAGCCACTTCTTAGTGAGGCTCCCCTCATACAGGGAGCCAACTGGATTTGACACACAGTGTTGGAGGGCTTTTCCTATGGCATGGTGGAAAAGCGTTATAGCTCTACTTAAATAGTATGACCCGTGGATACCTGAAGGCCTAGCCATGCCCCTCAGCAGCTGGCACATCAGTATTGAGGGGGTTCTGGACTGCTGATGTGGCAAAATTGGTGCCCAGTTGCAGAGGACAGAGAGCATTGCCTGTGGTATATTCCAGCTATTACCACCAAGGATAATTGTGCTAGCCACTGAGCTCCAGCCTCTTTACCCATGTTGCTGAACTCTGCACTCTGAGTAGGGCTATTAAGGCCTAGCAATACCTGTTTTTTGCAGCTAACATACAAAACACCAATAGCTTCAGCTGAAATGGATTTTTAAAAGTGTCATTTTATGGAGAATTTTACTTTCCATCTTGTTGTTTATTAGGCTCTTAAAGGGAAAGCTTGTAATGTATCCATTGATCGAAATACCAATTGAATAGACGTGAGCACATAAAGTACATAAAATCGCCCAGCCCCTCGTAATAGGGCAGTGGTGTTTGTAATAGAGGCAGTGCAATTAGCTTTACCCACCACCACTGGACAGGGCTGGGCTGGCAAGGGGTACCCCTGAATTACTGTTACTCATTAATGTGTGTGTGAGAGACAGAGGGTGGAGTAGGATCCTTCAAGGAGTGATACCTGAAGAGTCCTTGGGTTACATAGCAGAGCTATTCCTTGGATCCCTGTTCATGGGTTGACCTCAGGCCCTAATTAGCTAACTCTGTTCCATCCCCTTCACCAACAGCCATCCGCCTGCATCCCCACCTACTAGGTGGTCTCACCTGTCCCAGGTTGTCCTATTTCCGCTGGTACAGTGCACATAGACAACCTTCTCTATGCATATCCTTACCCTCACTGTGGCCCTCTAGGGCAAGAGTGCCCCTTTCCTTTGTACATAGTGCCTGTAATAAGTAGTCTTAGTCACCTCCAACCTCATGGTTCTTCTCTGCTTGTCCCTCATGGCCCTGGTAGTCTTCTCCCCAGGACTGTCTCCATCTTGGAAACCTGAGATGCTCAATTGTCCAAGTCATTTAAATAAGCATATTGAGTGAGGCTTCTGTCTTCCAGAGCATTTTGTGTGCTGCCCTGCTCAAAATGTGCAGGTACTGAAACCCTTAGGTAGGACTAGCACTAGGGAAAAGGAGTGTTTATACTGCTCGGTTACTCCCCACCCCCCACCCCATGCTCATGTACTTGCATACACATGGGCACACGTACTAGCTCACTCTCCTGAGCTGAATGGCTGGGGTGGGGTGGTCTGTTTCTGGTGGAAAGCCCTGCTAAGCAGTTTAGTGCCTGTCACGGCGGCTCCGCCTGACCTACTTGGGGATTCGCCGTGCAAGCTGCCTCTTCTGCTGACTGCGCACTCTCGATCGCTCAGCTCCCAGCTTCAAAAACCGTGCTCCATTTCCTGAAAAATGCTTCCCTGGTTGTTTTCTCTGCTCCCCAGCCAGCCTGCCCAACTCCTGTTCTATCACCACCAGCTTGGGCAGCCTGGCCTTACATGCTGCCATTCTCTGGCTAGCCATGGTGGGGTCACCATTCTGCCCTCATGTGTCCTCTGACCCTTCTTTCTCTGACCCTCCTCCTCTTCTTTCCCAGCCTATTGCTTCTTTGTGCTCAGCCTTTGATGCACATATGGGTACCTTGTTTGCCAGATCTCCTTGCCCTCTCTAGCAAGTCCTCCATGTTCTGTCTCCTGCTGTCTCTGCCTGTAACTGACCAGAGCTTTCAGATATACCTGGGTCCCTGCACTTCCTGAGAGACCCTGGGAGCCCCAAACCACACACCTCTGCTCCCATCCGGCATGTGTCCATTAGCACAGATTTCTAGAGCTTCCCACATTCCACACAGACAGACCTTGTCCCCTGGGAGTCCTGGATGACAGACAAATGGCTATGTAGAACCCATGTCTTCCCTAGGCTGGGAATGTCTCACCCTTGCTGAGTATTGAGGGAAGCTTCCCCAAGGACATAATACCTGATCTAATCATGTCTTTAGGCAGAGGGACATCATGAGCACAGGCCTAATACCAGGGAGTACAGTACTTGGTAGGCTCTGCAACTTTCTAGGAAAACTGAAATTCTGGGCTGGGGTTGGGGTAGGTGCTGAACATGACCAGCAAGGACTCAACAGCCCAGCCCATGGACCCTTTGTGAAATACACAGACTGAGGAAACTGGAGGAACTTTATTAATTGTGTAGTTTCAAACAAATGGCCTGGGAAGAGTGGAGGAAGGGACCCTTAACCTGACCCAGTAGAAGCCAGGCTGAGCTCTAGGGTGTCAGCAGAGGACAAATAGATGAGGCTTGGGGTTGGAGGGGAGGTGGCAAGGCCTTTGTTTCTTAGAAGTCTGGGAGGCAGAAGGTCCTGGGGATAGAGGTGGACACATTAGAGGAAGAGGGTGAGTATGGGCAGAGCTGGGTAGGACAGGAGGCTTCTGGGTGAAACTCGTCATGATCGTCACCCTTACTGTTAAGGGTTGGATTTCTTCTTTCTCTGCAGTTTGGTGTGCTGAAAGGAAAGGAACCTAAGGTTCCTTTCCCAGCCACCCTGGGCCTCTTCTCCATAAGAGCCATACTCCTTGCCCCTGCTACTAGAATAACTCTCTTCCCTCTGCACTAGTCATTGTAGAGACCTGGCTCTGATCTCAGTATCTGTTGTTCAAAGATGTCATCAGACCTGGTATGTGTGGGCTTCCAAGTTTAGAATTACTTGGCTGTGGCCTGGGCCTCTGCATGTCACCTGACTGTCTCTTGCCCAGAGTCTCCTCCAGGGTCCTTATCCTCCTTACCACCTGTGCTGGGTCTGTACTAGTCACACTGGTCTCTAAGAGAGGGGTGTGTTGCATGTTATGCATGTGCTCATGCATGAGGAGATTACAGAGCCAAGAGAATAGTGCTCAGAGTCTGGGTTGCAGAGGCCAGACTGTCTGAAGAACTATGGCCAAGAGGTCCTCCAGGCAGTTGTTAGGAAGAGCTGTCTGCCAGATACCTGTCCACTGACCTCAGGCTGCTGCTAGTTATACAAGAATTGGAGCATTCTGTTGTGTCTAGATTCTATAAAGCTAGGGACTGGCAGGCTTAGCCACCCAAGTACCCCCAGCCACATTACTAGCTCTCTGCCAGACCAGACAGCTTCAGGCTTGGACGTTCCCACTGCTCATAAGGAAGTGGACACACAGCACTTCTTCTAATTTTTCCCCCTTTCTTTCTTCTTAAGAAAGAAAAAAAAGAAAAACCTACTTTTGAGGTGTGTGTCTTTCTCCCCATTATCACTGCTTTTCATTTAAAATGTTATCTCCCCCTGCCCCATCCTTTGTGTGCCCCCCCAAGGGTAAGAGGGGAGGCCCAGCCTCACCCTGGTGTAGTCAAGGTTATGGTGATAAATCCTGGGGCATTGTCACTTCTATTCGGAGTAAATTGGCTGGCCGCTTTCGGGCTGAAGGAAAGATAATTTGCTGTAGTATTTCAAATGGATTAGAAATGGATTTGAAGGGAAAGTTCATGCCTCCCATTACAAAGGCGAGAAAGAAGACTATCTTAAGGCACTGTTCCCTCCCTGGCCTTCATTATCCACGCTTAATACCTTTCCTATTTTCCAGCGTTAATGAAATTTCCTGGCGGCATGGGCCTGCTGGACGGATGGGAGAAGCCTTTAGATCTGCGGCTCCCATTGCAGAAAAGGAATTACAGAGCCGTGCCGCGAGGGCAGGCGCTTGCAGGGTCCTTGGCCCTGCTATTATCTCATTAATTTTATCCCCTCTTCTCTGTACAGTTCGTTTCCAAAGGCTGTCCTCTCCATTAGGGTAACAATTTACTGGAGTGCTGTGACACCTATGGCAGTAAAAAGCGACAAGGCCCCACCTGGCGCCCTCTGTTGTGGCTTCTGAAGCCAGTGAGCTGGCAGGGGTGTGGGTGGATGGGCGAGGGAAAGGCCTTTGCCTTGACTGGGTTAAGCCCCAGGGTTCAGCCAGATCTCCTTGAGTGCTCATCCATATCAACACCCCAAATGTAGCCTTTTCCATACAAGGCTTCCGGGCTCTTGGTTGAGCAAAGCAGCAGGTAGTACCTCCCCCCATTCCCTGCAGAACCTGGAGCCACAGGCCTTTGCACACAGAAACTGGGATAAGAACAGAGGGGATCCACAGATAGCCCACAGTTGTTATCACTATCTAATGAGCAGGGGGTTGGTTTATTTGTTTGTTTTTAAAAAAGGAATAAAGAGGAAGGGACAAATGGATATTTCCTGATCATCCATAAGAATTTAAACATATCAAGCCATGTGTGGTATACACCTATAATCCTAGCACTCAGGAGGCTGAGGGAGAAATGTCTCTTGTTTGAAGTCATCTTGCCCTACATAGTGAGACCTTGTCTCAAAAAAGCAATGCAATTTGAAACAAAATAAACTCGTGGAATAACTAAGACTGTTTTGGGAAGAACTGTAACCACAGATGAGCCTTTCAGCTCTGAAGACCAATCATGAAAAACTGGCTTGTTCATCTGAGGGTGAAGGCAGTGGGAACCAGGTCTGGGCTGAGACATCCTAGCCCAACCTTAGACCCATGCTGGCTCCTGCCTCCTGGTTCCCTGAGGCGGATTCTTGATGGTCTCCAACTCAAGACTCCCTCATGCATAAGGGCCTCTTTCTTGGGCAAATCTTTGAAGAAGAAAAGGAACTCCACAGTTCTGGCTGGACTTCCTAGATCTCTGACTGCCTCACACTATTTTAACCTATGGCTCCGTTTCTGTAGCTATATTTAGGGAGGGCTAGATGGGAATCCCAGTCAGGGCTCACTGTGCATTAGCACGGCCCTCTAAGAAGCCTCTAGAGGGAAACCATCAGGTTTGTTCTCACAGGGATGGGCCCAAGACTGTGGTTGAGCATGAGTGTGCTTGTCTTCTGACCCTCCTATTTCTGGTGGCTGTGCATTTGCTCATATTACATAGATGGCTATAGAAATGGAGTGCTTGGGAGACGTATTATGAGAAGAGAGCCTGCATAGACTCCAGTCAGGGGCTCATCAGTCTTCTTGTAAGGACTGGAGCTGGCTTCTAGCTCCAGTTGTAGGGTGGCCAGAAGCTAGGTGAGAAGTCACTGCTACAGCATGGCACTCTTCAATCCCCAGTCTCCTCTTCCTCAGCATGCTACTCTAGCCCTAGGCTGATGGGTGCAGGGATATCTTCCCTATAAATAGTGAGGAGCCAGCCTCAGGTTGACCAAACTCCATTAGCTACTGCTCTAGTGCCAGTTTATTTTAACTGAGGGTTTAAGATTAAGTTGAACTCCCTTTGTGAAATGGACAGATCTGATGGAAAGACCAGGACATGCTACCAAGCCTCTAAGACTGACAAGTAAGGGGCTGGTACAGTAGAAGATTGCTCTTGCTTGGGCCTTCCTCATTCATACTCAGTGAAAGTCAGAGTACAAATTCTGATAGACTAGCTCCTGGAGGTCCCAGTCTCTTAGGGTGCCTCTACCTAACCCGGATGGTACCCATTATAGGGCTGGTGAAGTGTGTGATAGGTGGGGCAGGGAAAGGCCAGGCCGACCGATCACTGCAGCCTGACTTCTTGGAGGCCTCTTTCCTTCCAAGATTGGTGTTTGTGAACTTGAATTTTAATTAAGAGAAACTGGGTTAAGTGCCTTCTGTGGCCTCCCTACCACTGTGTTTGTACTTACACCGCAGCTTTGGTCCCCTGGCGGCTGCCTCGCTTTGCTCACATTATCTCACTAATGAGCCCTCTGAGGCCACTGGCTGGCAAGAGGAGAGACTAATGCTCAAAGAGGGGGTATGGTGCTGACTGTTAGAGTGGTAGCTGGGCCCAAGTACATGGCTCCCCTCCCCCTGTGGGTTACAGGGTAAGCTATGGTGGGCAGTGCTTCAGGTGTCTTAGCAAGACAAGCAAGAAAACTCCCTCTGGCTGTTACTCTACAGCTCAGCTCTGAGGATACCTCCTTGGCCCTAGTTTGCTGGAGCAGATCTCTTACAGCTGTGGGATCTCAGACATTCTCTCAGGAGCTAGGCCTGAATAGGCCACAGGGTCATGGGAGCCAGTGGGGGTACCCTGTGAGGTCTGGAAGAGGAGGGTCACAGCCTTGTACTAGGCAGGATATGCTGGCCTTACCTTCAATTTTAGCTGTTCTCTGGGGATTGGGGACTGCTGTGTGTTCTGCTGATATATAGCTTGTGCCCATTGCTCGCACTTGCCACTAGAGGGCAGTGGCTGCAGGCTGTGATCATGTGATAAGTAGTGACTGATTTACATAAATAAGACACCACCAAAACAGTTCCCTCCCTCCCTGGGGAAAGTCTGCTCAGATCTCAGTTAAGTAGGGGCTGTCACATTGGTGAAGGACAGAGGCCTTCTCTCCCAAGTGATAGCAACATCAAGGCCCTTCCTCAGCTTTTTTAGTGCTTGAGCCTCCAGGGGTCCTAGGGTGTCTGGTAGACCTGAAATCTTGGAAAGAGCAGTAGAGTGGGCTCTGAAGTCTAAGACTGACCTAGCTCAGATCTGTTCTCCAAGCCCCCAATCCTGCTACTGCCTCAGACTCTTGAACTGCAGTTCCTTTCCTTTCCCTCCCACCATCCCTACCTCTTTTGTTTGTCTAAGACAGGGTTTCTCTGTATAGCCCTGGCTGTCCTGGAACTCACTCTGTAGACCAGGCTGGCCTCAAACTTAGAAATCCACCTGTCTCTGCCCCTTTAGTACTGGGATTAAAGGCATGAGCCACCACTGCCTGGCTTGAACAGCAGTTTTTATCGTATATAGTGGGCCTGCTAGGGTTGTGGGACTGCCCTCATACATTCTCAGCACAGAGTTCTTGGAGCAGTGGGTAAAGAGAAGGGAATAGTGAACAGTAGTCCCAGTTGATCCCATGATATCTTTTGTCCTGGGGCAGAGTCTGTGCTAACCTTGGCAGAAGCCCAAGTGGGTGTCATAAACTGGTATCAAGGGGCCAGGGCCCTGCACAAACTTTCAAAACATAGGTGTCCAGACAGCTCCCTTCTCTTGTGCCCAGGGGACATCCCCAGCATCAGTAGTGGCCAGGCTAGGAGACAGTCTTTAAGGACAGGTGAGTGTTGGAAGACTCCATTTCTCTCTATGGCCCTTTAGGAGCTCATGATTTCCTAGCCAGCTTGTATAATACTGTGCCTTGGGACTCCTTGGCTGCTGCAATGGAAGTGTCCCTGTGAGAGGGAAGGGGTCAGGGGTCTCTTGGCAACAGCTGGACCAAAGACCCCCAGCCACTCCAACTACAATACATCCATATAGCAAGTGCTTCAGGCTGGGTTTAGCCCTGACCACCAGATCTAGAGCTTATTTTGATCCATGTCTGATAAACAATTTGTTGTCTCTGTAGGTCCCTAGTACTGAACCGCCTTCGCCCAGCAATCACTGGGGGAGGGAAAGCCCCGCTTGGTTCCCCTCGATGGCGCAACAAAGGCTACCGTTGCATTGGAGGGGTTCTGTACAAGGTGTCTGCCAACAAGCTCTCCAAAACTTCCAGCAGGCCCAGTGACGGCAACAAGGCGCTCCTCCGCACAGGTGAGTGAGCTGGGATGGTGAAGGGTATGGCGGGGAGGGTAGGCACTGAACGTTAGTGTTTCCCTTTCTCTGGACCTTGGTTCTTCCATGAAGCTCTCAGCTGTGGGCATAGCCATGTAAGGGGGACAGGGTTTGGGTTCTGGAACTTCTAAGCTAATGAATAGATATACCCAGTGAACTGGATAGACATAGGGCATTAGGAGCTATCTCTTATAAAGCCAAAGGGGCAGCCAGAGTGGGGGCAGTGTCGGGAGGCCCTGCAACCCTAGTGTCCCCTGGGAGTCTGAATGGCGCTTGCTTCTTGCTTGGCTGAGCAGCCCCAGATTTTCTGTGGGAGACGATGCAGGAGCGCCTGTGTTTTGCTTTTGGACAAAGGATGAACCAGGTATGGTAAACATGCCCGGGTGAGCGAACACCTGGGGCCGTGGTACCCTTAATCACATTGGTGATGCCTCGCCAACTGTATCTGGAGGCGGGCACCACCACTGCTGCAAGCTCCCTGCAGCCTGGGGACAGGCTGAGGAGAAGGAAATGCTTTGGATGTGCTTATTGTACAAATTAACTAGAAAAGTATTTTGGTTTCAGCCCAATATTATCCTCTTCTTTGCCCATCAAAAAATATGGCAAGATTGTGGCTTGCTATGGGATTGTAAATGTTCAGCTGTGCCCAGCCTTATTCACTCACCAGAGTGGGTAAAAGGAGAAGGGCTCAACCTGGGAGAAGGCAGTGCCCAGGGTAGTAGACATCCCATTTGGGGAGAGCCAGCTTCTCTGGGTCCCTGCCAGGCTGTGCTGAGAGTTGCTCTTCAGGAAAGGCGTTTCTAGGTGCTGTTCTCTGGGGATGATGTGGAGGAAACTCGGCTCCTGTGATATATTCCTGTGGGTGTAGGAGAGCCTGACAGACTGCCTTGAGAATTGTGGTAACAGCCTGGGCTCCTATCCTGACTTTTACATGCCCTTGGGTCTCCACCCCCCACCAGTACCCACTGAGGTCTCCCTGTGCCTGGGACTTTGCTCTGTCTATACTCCAGGCTTCCTAAGCACCAAGGCTTGAGTTAGGACTGAACCTTGAACTGGGAAATAAGCCCTCTCATCAACCTGTAGTGACCACCATCACTATATAGTGACTGACACATGGTCCTATCCTCAGATACTGGGACTAGCCATCTTGTGCTGTGTCGTGATTTGCACTGTGTCAGGCTGGATGGGCCTCGGGTCTGGGGCTACACCAGCCACCTGAGCTTCTTGCATCCCTCATGGGGAAGGCAGAGATGAGAGATATAAATTCTGGCAGGGCAGGTGGCAGTGCTGGGTTTGGCCTCTCATAGTCAAGTGTCCTTCACTGGGAGATGGTGGGTTCTAAGCTACAAAGAGGGCTGGGCTGCTTCCTTCTTATTTCTTACTGGGAAGCTGTCTGCTCCTGTGACCCAGGAGCCAAGTGCTGAATTCTAAAGACTCTCCCTTTCTGACTCACACTCAGAGTGTCCTTATCACTGTGCTGTGAACAGTTCCTCTGGGCCTGTCTTTTTTGCCCCCGTTCTTTGCTATAGACCCATATGAAGGAATCTGTGTTCCCACAAGCCCTTGAAGCCTTATTCCCCAGTACCCTAGCAGCAACCCAGAGCCTGCCTCCATTCAACCAGTGACCTGAGGGAACATGTGTTGGGAGTAGGCTGGGAATCCCAGCAGCCCTCTCTACCACTATCTCTGTTCCTGTCTCTGCTCTTGCCAAGGCTTCAACTTGCTGCAGTTAGGATTATCACCGTCGCTGACTAATCAACTAACTAAGCCTTGGCAGCCACTCTGGGACCCTTCTGGGGCTTGGCTTTTTCCTACCTGGGATGGGATGAGAGACACAGCCAGACAAAACCACACCCTTCCTTCTGAGCCAGTGAAGATGATCCGTGGGCTGGATAGCACCTGATGCCCAGACAGCCCCCCAACATGACCCCCACCCCACAGTGAAGAAGGTATATTGCTCCCAACTGTGCACTACCGCTGACTGGCCCACTTACAGTAGTCATAATTAAAGAAATAAATTTCCTTCCCTAGTGTCAGCAAACCTTTGACTTCAACAAGAAAGTACAACCCTTCACAGGAGGGATGGGGCACTGACTCCTCTCCTGGCCCCCCTCCAGGCCCTCAAGAACAGAGTCAGCATTAGCCATGGCTTTCTTGGCTTTCTGAAGTTCAGCTCACCTTCCTAGGTTTACCTGCTATTCAGATGGCTCAGTTCCTACACCCTTGCCCTATAATATGGCCTGGGACCTGTGTCCTTGGTTGGCTGGACTTGCTGAGGGCACAAAGAGCCTGACAGTCCCTTCAGTGAGGGACTCCAGGGCTCTCAGGCAAAAGAGAGGCAGGAGTGATCTGTATTTTTGCTGCTAACTACCTACAAGTTCCTGGGCAAGTGAGGTAGCTGTAGTTTTTTTCTTTTATGTTTTGAGACAGGGTCCTTCTATTATGTAGGTCTGGGGGCCCTGAAACTCGAGCCTCAGACTCACAGAGATCCACCTGTCTCTGCCTCCTGGGTCCTGAGATTAAAAGTGTGTGCCATCACACCTATCCCTCTGTAACTAATTTTTGTGGCCTACCTTCCCCTCCCTGGGTGCCCAGAGGTTACACAGATGGGCTTGTAGGGAAGCCTTATAAGCTGCACTCCAGGGGTGCAGAACTGCTGGATCATGGAGACCCTGCTCACATGCTGTTTCTACTGATAGCTCCTCGGCCATTTTGTTTTCTTTCCAAGACTGCAGCTCTAGGTGCTTTTGTTGAATGCGCTCTGGCTGGACCTGGCAGGCTCTCAGCCGAGTAGACCTGGGCTTTAGGAGGCCCTTGCTCTAACCTCCTAGGAGCAACTAGTCAGCTCTGCAGCGGGACTCAGGCACATACCTAAGTTTGGTCCCTTGTTGCCTGATGGGCTTTGCCAGAGTGATAGCCACATGCTGAGGAGGCTCTGACCTCTCAGAAAGATGAGCTCCCTTGAGGACCAGAGAACAGATAGGACACTGAGCAAGGGTAGAGCTGCGGGGAGCCAGTATTTATTTTGGGAAGCTGCAGGAAGTGCAAGTGCTCCAGCGTGTAGAGCAGAAGCAACCCCTTGTGCTCCCAGGTCGGGCTACTCCAGTGTGTAGAGCAGAAGCAGCCTCTTGTGCTCCCAGGTCGGGCTGTGCTCTTTGCACCTCTTGTCGCTTCTTTTCAAGCCAGCTACTTTCTGTGCATTTTTAACACTGCAAAGCGTTTGGAAAGGTGCCTCCTAGCCTTGTCAAAACTCCCACCGTGAACCCTGCGCTAATGTGTTTTTAAAAGCAGAAAGTGGAAAGACGAGAAAGCTGCTCCCTACCAGGTCCTGACAGGTGGCACGTGATGCCCGCGTGTCCCTGTCTGGGAGCAGATGGTGCCAGTGCCACCAGCAGCCTGGGCGACAGCCCGGGAACCAGTGCTCATTGACAGACTATCACATTGCATGTCACTGGTTACAAAGACTGGCAGGTGTGACTGTGTGTCTATGCCACCTGGTCAGTACTCCACTGCCACCCTAAGGACAGGTGTCCTTCACTGGAAGTAGAGGCCTTCTTTGCCTCTACATACCCTGAAAGCCTTATCATCCTTCCCTTCCCCTTGTTGCTTCCTTCTCACACCCTGCAGTCTTTCCAGTGCCCTCAGCTCCCTGTACCTACCTTGAGGTCTGCATCCATGCCCCAACTACCTGAGCTGGCATAGTTACTCAACAGAGCCTCTGCTTTCTATTGGGACCCCACGGATGCCCTTTTCCAACGCCAGGGCACCGAGAATAAGTATAGGGCAACCTCTGGCCAAAGAGTCTCACAAAATCCCGGGACGGTAATATTCAGTCTCACAGCTCATTTAGCAGATACTTCAGGTACTTCCTAGCAGCAGGCAGATTTCCCTAGCAGGCCTGGTCTTGTCTTAGGCCCAGTGTTCGTAAGGTATCAAAGTTCAGCAGAACACCCACCCCTGCCTAGGGAAGATGTTAAAAGTGTGTGGGGAGCTCTCAGGGCCAAGTAGCTTACAGGATTTCCAGGGTAGAGAGTCTGAGTTTTCAACCAGTGAGGCATGAAGGGCTGCAGTGGATCTGACGTAGACTGAGGAGTGCTACTCTGGAGCCAATCACAAGTGTTCTCATGGAGGAGCAGGGCCTGGTTATGTGGGTTCAGGCGCTTTAAGAACATCCCCTTTTAAAACCTAGATGGCTTTGTCATCACCTCAGGTCCTCAGAATTTCTGAATGATGTCACTTGTGCCTCTTAGAGCTGTATTCATTTCAGCAGCTGCTCTGTAGGAAATTGGATCTGGTCTGGGAAGGGTCATGTGCGTATTTGAGGAACCAGGGAAGCCATCCTGAGCAGGTCCTCCCCTGCCTGCCCTGTGATCCTGGAGTTGGCCTGTGTCTTTAAAAGGCAGGCAAAGCTGTGTGGTGAGCCTGGGCATCCCCCCCCACACACACAACCCCATGGATACCTTGAAGTTCTCAGGGATCACCATTCCCATCCCAGTGTCTTATTCATGTCACATGGCCACCTCAGACCCAGACACCCTTGTCTGCAGCCACTGTGCTGCTTTATCCCTCTTCCTCCTCCTCTTCCTCCTCCTCCTCCTCCTCTTCTTCTTCCTCCTCCTCTTCTTCTTCCTCTTCCTCTTCTTCCTCCTCCTTTTCCTACTCTCCCTCCTCTTCCTCCTCTCCTTCCCTCATCCCCTTCTCTTCTCATTCTCCTCCTCCTCTTCTTCTCACTTCTTCTTCTGTTCCCTTCCCCCCTCTCCTTCCCTTCCCCCTCTTCCCTATCCTTCCCCTCTCTTTCTTCCCTCTCCTCCTCTTCTGTCTCCTCCTCTCCATTCTTCCCCTCTTTCTCCCACCCCTTCCACCCATCTTCCTTTATTATTTCCTGTTTTCTTCCCTTCTTTCTTCCTTTTCCCTCTCTTCTCCTTCTCCTCTCCTCCTCCTCTCCCCTCTTCCTCTCCTTTTCTCCATTCTCCCTCCTCTTCTTTTCCCTCTTCTCCTTTCTTTTTCTCCCTCTCTTTCCTTTCTTTCCTCCCTCTCTTCTCCCCTCCCCTCCTCCATTCTCCTTTTTCTTTTTTAATATTTTTTTAAGTTGAAAATTAATTTTTCTCCTGTATATACTGACCTATCTTTTCTACGCTGGTATAAGCATCCCTTTCTGTTTCCTAGGCTTGACAAAGTGAAGTGCCATTACCCTTTGTCATTTGCACAATGACTTCCTTGGTAGCCAGGCCAAGGACAGAGCTAGAAACATGTCCATGGACCAGTCATTACCTCAGCCCAAGGACCTATCCCCTGAGCCACCTGGACACTGAGGGGAGCAGGAAGCTGGGAAGCCAGTAGGGAATCAGTAAGCAACAAGTTGATCTTAGGGAGCCTCGCTGGTTGAAGACGTCAGGGGCTGTTCTAGTCCTTGCCCTGGCATCAAAGGCTGCCCACTTTTGACATAACCCATATACAGGGCCCAGCAGTTCCCACTCTAATGCTTTGACCCCCAGGGAAGGGCTCCTGGAGAAAGCATCTATGCCTGAGCTAAGTGCTGGGTGGCTCAAGGGGTCTTTGGCAAGCTGGATTGGTAGGAAGAGGGTGTAAGCCAGCCAGGGAAGAGTAGGTAAGGGTTACAGTTGGGCTGTGGCCTGATGTGGCCTGTTTCTTTTCCTTATAGGACGCCTGGACCCTGCCACCACCTGCAGTCGTTCCTTGGCCAGGTGCGTCCCTTGAGGCTGGGAAGGTAAGGGCTTCCCTGCTCACTTATGGGCTCACAAACCTCTCCCTGTGTACAGCCGGGCCATCCAGCGGAGCCTGGCTATCATCCGGCAGGCGAAGCAGAAGAAAGAGAAGAAGAGAGAGTACTGCATGTATTATAACCGCTTTGGCAGGTGTAACCGTGGTGAATGCTGCCCCTACATCCATGACCCTGAGAAGGTGGCTGTGTGCACCAGGTGCTCTGTCCAGCTTTCCTGACAACTTGGGGGGTTTGTGGCAGAACCTGCTACCAGCTCTCCCCAAACCTTCCTATCCCATGCTGCAGATTTGTCCGAGGCACATGCAAGAAGACAGATGGGTCCTGCCCTTTCTCTCACCATGTGTCCAAGGAAAAAGTGAGTGTTATGTGGTCAGCAGGCCCACTCTTCCAGACATTCCTGGGTGCCACCTAACCTCCAGGCAGACTGCACTGTGTAGTTTTCCTTGGTCTTGAGTTGTAGCTCCCATCTCATGTGTTCCTCTAGCTCCCCCTCACTCCCATGTCCTGGCTGTGTTGTACCACCTCTTTCTCTAGCTAGAAGCAGCACCAGGCCTGGGGGCCTAACATACCACAATCAAGAGTCTACTTTCTCCTGTCACCATTGCCCCAGGTCCTGCATTGATGACTTCCCACCTCCACTACAGGCACAGGGGAGGGAAGCCTAAAAGATGATCCTAGAGTATGGGGCCAGGGTCTCTACCTCCCACCATGGATGGTATACTGGTCAGAAGAGCTGTGGCAGAATAGCCATGATTGCCATGCGCAGGCTTGCCCCAGCCCAGAAGGCCTGAGAGTACTGCAGTCAGGGCCCTGTGCTAGCCACAGACCATTTGACCTTACATATACCCACTGACCTCTGAAAAGATGGCCACGAGTGTGACGAAGGGCCTGGGTCCAGGGCTGCAGGGCAGAGGAGGTGGGTGGGTGAGGTCTGCTGCTGCTCCGACAGCTTTTCCCCTTGAGAAGCTTGGAGAGAATCAGCATTTTTCTCCCTAATCGAGCTTCGAAACTCTGTCGTGAGCAATTTGGAAATTCACGTCGAGTTTCAGGTTCATTAAGCGCCAGCTCCAAAGCCTGTGCGTACTCCAAGCTGTCTAATGTGTGGGCCGCACCAGCGCCCTGAATTAATGTTATTGTTATTTGTGTGGACGTGGTGGGGTGCAAACAAGGTTAATTGAAATGAGAACGCAGTTTCCTCTTGGTAACGGCCCCGCTCTGACAGCCAGGAGGAGCTCTGTTTGGTGCAAGAGTTGGCTTTATTATCCCTTTTTATTAGAGCTAATTTGGGCTCTATATCAAAAACCACATTAAGGGAATTGTCTATAGCTTCTCCAGCACCAGCCCAAACGGGGCCCCCAGCCCCTCTCCCCTCTGTGGCTGCAGTTAAAAGACAATTAAAAATAAACTCTTGCTCAGTAAATCACCCTTTGTTTCTTCGATTTCCCCTCCTCTCTCTACTCCAGGGCTGCTGTCCCAGCCTCTTCCTCCTTGGCCTCAGATAGGTTCCTGCCTTCCCCTCTCTCACCTTGCCCCAGAAAAGTGACTTTTTAAAGACCATGGGCTCCTTGGGACAGGGAAGTACTCCTCAGACCCACTGCTAGTCCAAATGTGGAACGTCTGTCAGAAGGCTGAGATGTGCGGTGCGTAGTGTAAGTGACTGCCTGTGGCTGAGGAGGACATGCTGGGCCAGGACAGTGACAATGCCTATTCTCCAAACAGTCTAAAAAAGGCTGGTGGCTGTCCCACAGGAAGGGAAGGTGCAAAGTTGCCTGGAAAATTCAGAAGTAGCCTCTTCCCTGGGTAGTCTCAATCCAGGTCCTGTGTTACAGGTTTTGCCCCTCTTGGGGTTGGGTTGCCCTTCTTCCCCTTCTAGGCCACATGCACCTGTAGCCAACAGTCCCCAGGGCTGCTGGAGCTCTCCGCTGAGAAAGGAACATGGGACATGTAGCTCCTGGGCTGAGTGCCCAGGCCTGTCTACCCATAGCTGCTTAGGTGTATCCAGACTGCCTGCTCCAGGACCCAACCTCCTGATACCCTAGGCCTTGGTGCTACCATGTGGCCAGTACTTAGCCTGATGGACTGGGTGTCCATCTCCAAGTGTGTCCCATATAGATAGTAGGCTCATGTCCCAGCGCTCTCATGGATTGGTGGCTAGGAGCCCTGTTTGCTGTGCTCACATGTAGCGAATAGCACACCTAGGAACAAGGCACTGTTACAGACTACTTAGCTCTTCATTTGGATAAAGTTAGAGCAGATAAGGGAAGTGGGGGTCTGCTGTGGGAAGGTGGCTCCCTGGCCTCCAGCTGCTGCTTGGAGGCAGCGGGGCTTGTGTTCATTTCTTATGGAGATTTTTTTTTTTTTTTTTTTTGGCTTTTGTCACTTCCATTCTACCCCTCCCCCCATACACTAGAATCTTACTATGCAGCCCTGGGTAACCTGGAGCTTGCTGTGTAGACCTGTCTCTGCCTCTCAAGTGTTGGGATTAAAGGTGTGTGCCATTACACCCAGCTCTGTGTTCATTTCTCCCTCAGGAGAGCCAGGGTGATGGTCTCCGCAGAATCTGGGTGGCTGTTGTCCAGGTGTGGGGCCCTCTCAGTGGCCCTCAAGTCATGGTATTTTTACTAGCAAAGTGAGTATGGTACAAAGGTATAGGTAGACCTTTGGGTCCTCACTTCTCCCCCTGCCTCCCACAGATGCCTGTGTGCTCCTACTTCCTGAAGGGGATCTGCAGCAACAGCAACTGTCCCTACAGCCACGTGTATGTGTCCCGCAAGGCCGAAGTCTGCAGTGACTTTCTCAAAGGCTATTGCCCACTGGGTGCGAAGGTGAGGACTACTGTTGGGCATGGGACAGATTGTTAAACAGCACCTTCTCCATTGGCTTCTGTAGTCCTGCTCAGCTTTGAAGTGGGCTGTAATTCCATCTCACAAATGACTGAGAGGTACAGCAACTTGCCCAGAGTCCCACAGGGCCACGGCATCCCAGGTCCTCTTGCAGGGACAACAGAGGGTTTACAGTAGGGCCCATTCAAAATATGAGAGAGCTGTAGTGGCTGAGACAGCAAAACCCAAGGAGACTGCTGAAGGTTAAGGCCAGTAGTGACTGAAACATTTGTCAAAGGTTGGAAGCTCTATAGGACTGAAGTGGCTGCCCGATGCTGAGTGTGTGTGTGTGTGTGTGTGTGTGTAGATGTATATGTGTGTGTACATGTATATGTATGTGTACATGTGTGTGTATGTGTGTGTGTATGTGTGTATACATCTCTCACTTCCATCTCGCCTCTAATAGAGGGCAGCTATCCCCTGTCAAAGAGGCTAGAGCTGGATTCCATTACCCATTGGAGATAACCAATATGGAGTTAAGAAATGGTCAGGAGGGCTGCCACCCATATCCCTGGGCAACTGGCATGCTGCCTTCTACTAGATGTCCAAGGCTACTTACTTGGCTGCCCAGGCGGCTCATTCCTACCTTCCTACTCTTACAGGAAATGCTCTATAGCTGAGCCAGCATGATCGTATCAGCTGCACATCTACAGAAGAGCCCCAGGAACCTAACCCTCCTCCCCAAGCTTCTTAGACCCGAGCTCCTTATACTGGGGCTCTGTGCCTGAAGTGGGCCTGAACATGGCCAAGTACTCTTGAAGAGAGTGTCCTTTAGTCCCTAGTATCCTAAAGTAGAGCTATGACATACCATTTGGGGGCCTATGGAAAACACCTTTGCTATCTTTCCTGTCCCCAACCTTACTTTGCCAGTGAAGTGAAGTCAAGGCTAACAGCCAGTGTAGAGTATGTAAGTGCAAGGCCAGCCTCTATCCCACAAATCCTGTGGCATGGGATAACCCTCTGTTAGCAGCTTCACATCACCCGTGTCTGTGCCCCGTCATACCTGGGCATAGGCCTCTGAAGTTGCTTGAGCCCTTTGATGCTTTCTGTCTTTTATCCTGTCCCCCAACAAAGTGACTTGAGGCTCCCTTCCAGGGAGGATGCAAGAAATGACTTCCTAGAGCACACTGATGCTTCTGTATTGCTACTGATAGCATAAGCATGGCAGGAGCTGTCAGGTCACCTTGAAGGGCACTGATCCTGGCAAGGAAGCCCTTCCGGGGAGCTGCGGACTGGCAGGCCCTGGCAGGGGCACTTTTAGGTGCTGGCCCAGGTGAGGGGGAAGATCCCATGGAGGCTGCAGCTGATTATTGTAAAATATTCCAATTTAAATGAAGATATCAGAGCGATATTTAAGTCCTGCTTCTATTAGTGGAAGTGCTTACTGCGTCCCTTTCGGCGTGTCAGCGCCGCGTCCCTGCTGCATGATGGATAGCAGCTTGTAATTATATATGGGGAAAGCGCTGAGCAGGCCAGATCCAGCGAGAGGGGAGGCAGCAGCCTGGGCCTGTGAGGGTTAATTTTATTCTCTAAATAATATAAAAAGTGCTGAGTCGTCACCTTGCGCCTGAAGTAGAAGTCCTCAAATGGGCCCTGGAGAGTTTATAATATTCCACTGAATCAAGTGAAACTGTTAACCTTGCTTCATAAAGCCAGGGCTTGTTAAAGAGGCACGTTCCTTTTCCTTTTGAATAATTTAGGCTGGGAGTAAGTCTCTGCTCCTTCCCTTTCTGGGGGCCACGGGGCTGCTCCAGGTCTTACCATTCAGAGGGTAGCCTCTGCCAGCTGGCAGCCAAGCCTCTGGACTTCCAGACAGATTGGTAACTGCAGGCTGCTGACTGTTTTTTAGAGTGCCTCTCACTGTCATGGTCAGGGTTGTTGTTCTGTGGTAGAAAGTGGCAAGGGTGGCACTGTGTCACTTCTTTCTGCCCCTGGTTGTGACCCAGGGCACACTTTTATCACTTGATGGATGTGATGCCAGCTTTGCCTCACCATGGAAGAGCCATATGGTAGCAAACCATCTCTTGTGAAAGCTGCCACGCACTCTTGGGACGCACTGTTGTTGATTTGCTTATCACATGAGGCCTTTACTCATTGTGTCTTTATGTCGTGAGCATATTTTTCAAATGACATTCCTACCTGTCTTCCTGTCCCTCAGAATGTTGAAGCCTTAGCAGAAATCAGCTTCAGTGACGTGTAACTCACACAGCGCACCCTCTTGTTTCGGTGTCATGGCTTTTGATATATTGTTTTTTTTCTTTTCAGTGCTTAGGGCTTCATGCACACTAGGCAAGCACCTCACCATAGAAATAAGCCCTTCTCATTCACAGTTTGTTCTGTTTTGTTTTTTTAATTATGACATGAAATAAAACAGAATATTGTAATACAGAGCTAGGAGCTAACTCCATGAAAAGAGCCTGCCTAGCATTAACAATGCCCTGAGTATGAATCCCAGAACCCCACACAAATCTGTGCTGTAACACTTATAAGTGTTATAAGCAAGGCTCGTTCTTGTATCCATTCCTAAGACAACAATTCTGTCCCTGATTAATTAGATTTACAATATTGAATCAGCACTTGGGATACAGAGGTGGGAAGATCAATACATGTTTATGCCCAGTCTGATCTACATACTGAGTTCTAGGCCGGCCAAGGCCACACAGCAAGGCCCATCTCAAAAGTAAATATTCACAGTATTCTGCATTCAGCACCACTATGAAATATTTTCAAACCCTTTTCAGCACTTAAAACTGAATTGCTGTAAACACAGTAAATAAGCATCAACGGCCTTTTCCTCCCTGCCCCCAGCTTCTGGCTGCCTTATCTGGGTGTTTTCCATGATAAAATCGGGCAGTATTTGTTCCTCTGTGTCTGGCATATAGGTCTTTTTCTCAGTTTAGTGTTTTCAGGGTTTATATTGTTATATATGTAAGAACTTCATTCATTTTTATGGCCAAATAATATTCCATCACATGTGTGCAGGCATTCTGTTCATCCCTGTACATCTGTAAATAGACATGGGTGACTGCCACCTTTTGGGTGCTGTGAATTCTGCTATAATGGATACTGGCATCAATATCTGCTTTTACTTCCTTGCAGGATCATATGCCAATTCTATATTTGTCTTTTTGTAGACCTGCCAAACTGTGTTCCATGGTGACTGGACGACTTCATATTTCCATAAACAGGGCATCTTCGTCACCACTTGTTGTGAATTCATTTGTTAATGCTAATATTTTTTGTGGATTCCTTAGGAGTTTTGAAACATCTGTCATCTGAAGGCAGACAAAATGTCACTGCTCCCATTTCAATCAAAAGGCTTTTTGTTTCTTTTCCTCGCCTAGTTTTTCTGGCTGGAAAGTCAATACTGTCCAGAAGAGGTGGCAGCACTGAAGCCCTCTTCTCATTTTCTGTCACCGAGTATACTGTCGGCTGTGGGCTTCTGATGAAGTGTGATGTTGTGTTTTCCAGGTAATGCTGACGTTATGGGAGAGGTTTAAAAGTATGTTCTTCTTGCCAGTTAGGACAATTTGAAAAAAACTAGTGCGGATTTTTTGTTAAATGACGCAGTAGAGCTTGCAGTGGGGCCTACAGTCTACAGTCACAGACTTTCCCTGGGGGAGGTATTTTTTACTCAGTGCTCTGTGAGAGTCAATGTCAGTAGAAAGTGTTTCTAGAAATTGACCAGTTTCATCTAAGTTATCAAATGTGTGTGTGATTGAAGTCTTTTCTAATTATATTTGTAGTGTCCAGGGTCTAATGAGCACCCCATTCCTGATACTTAAGTGTGTTTCTTTCTCACCTGTGTGGCTGGAGTTTGTTGATCCCGTCGGACTTCACACAGTGGCTCTGGCTCATTGATTGTTCTGTTGGTGCTTTCTTCCCTTTTCAATTTCACTGCTTTTTGTTCTTTTCGTTATTTATTTCTGCTTGTGTGGCATTTAGTTTGCCCTTTTCCTCCTCTAGGTTCTTGAGTATTGGGAATTTTTCCCTTTTTCTAAGTATGTTTGGTTAGCTGTGTCCCCAGCACTGCCCTGCTGTGTGCTCTCTCTCTGTGCTGCTGCTTTCTGACCTGTGGTTATTTACAAGTGTACTGCTTGGTTTTCAGGATTCTAAAAATGTTTCTTATTGTCTTTCTGGCCTTGACTTGATGCTCTCATAGTAAAGAATATGGTCTATCATTTTAGTATCTCTCTATGCCCCTATCCCTATCCAGCTTGGACTCAGACCCATGCTAGGTAAACGTTCTACCCTAAGTTACATTACATCACCAGCTATTTGTGTTTCTTTGGGCTTGTTTGGTTGGTTGGTTTCAGTTTTGGTTTTTCAAGGCAGAGTTTCTCTATGTCTTCCTGGCTGTCCTGGAACTCAACTCTGTAGACCAGGCTGGCCTTAAACTCACCGAGACCTGCCTGCTTCTGCCTCCCAAGTACTGAGATTAAAGGCATGCACCACCACAGCCTGGCTCTTTGGGCTCAGGGAATGCACTGTCTTTCGTCTTTTCTACAGGATGGGAACGTGCAAGCCCTGGGACCCACCTTCCCTTCTTCTCTGCTGGTTTCTGACCAAAACACATGGCTTATTGCTGACCTTGAGTTAGAAACAGCTCACATGCCACCCGTAATCTCAGACACATTGCCCGTTTATGTATTTATGTTCCTTGTGTATTTTATACTGGATTGTTTGTTTGTTTGGGACAAAATCTAACTATGTAGCCAAGGCTAAACTCAAACTTCACACCTACTTGTTTCCCAGTGATGAGACTACAGTCTATCCCAGCTGTGCTTCAAAACATGTTGTACCACAAATGCCAGTTTTCTATTGTTACATGAGAACATTGGGCCTTAACAAACATCATCATGTAAGGAAAAAGGAGGTGCTGTGGTGCCCTAAGGGAAAAATGTCTTGTTCTTTTGTTGGGTAAAACATTCTGTGATTGCATAATAGACTTTGCTGTTGAAAGACTTTTCAAAAAAAATTGTTATTATCGTATGTGTATATATGTACCAGTATATATCATATGTGTATATGTGTATATATTACTTAAGTGGCCAGGCTTGTACCATCAAGCTCCTTCATCCACTGAACTATCTGGCTGGTCCTAAAGATATTTTGAGTTCTGTATTGTATCCTTTCTGAGTTTTTGTCTAGCTTTCTCTTTCCTTTTCCTTTCTTTTTTTGAAACAGGGTTTCATGTAGCCCAACTTGACTTCTAATTCAATATGTCACTAAGGATGATCTTGAACATTTGATCTTCCTGGCTTTATATTCAAAGAGTTGCGATTACAGGTATGTGTCACCCTGCCTGAGTTATGTGGCATGGGAGACCAAAACCTTGGGAATCATGCATAGCAGGCAAGCACTCTGCCAATTGAGCTATATCCTTAGCCCCTAGGGATCAAGTTTTCATGAGTCTGTTTCTCCTTCATGTCAGTTAGTTTTGTTGTGGTTGTTGTGTATACACATATGCATGTGCATGTGTGTTCTGGCATGTGTGCTCATGCATACATGTGTATGTAAAAGCCAGAGATTGACATCAAGTGTCTTCCTTAGTTGCTCTTCACTTTAATTTTCGAGACAGGGTGTCAGGGTGTTAGGGTTTCTATTGCTGTGAAGAGACGCTGTGACTACAGAAATTCTTAAAGGAAAACATTTTATTGGGACTGGCTTACAGTTTTAGTGGTTTAGACCATTATCATCATGGCAGGAAGCATGGTGAAGTGCAGGCAGACATGGTGCTGGAAAAGAAGCTCAGAGCTCTGCATCTTGATCCACAGGCAGTAGAAGTAAGTACCACACTGAGCTTGGATTGAGCAGCTGAGACTTCAAAGCCCAACCCCAGTGACATACTTCCTCCAACACCACATTTACTTCTCTAAGGCCACACCTTCTCCAACAAGGCCACACCTCCTAATTAGTGCCGCTCTCTATGAGCCTTTGGGGGCCATTTTCTTTCAAACCACACCACACAGGGCTTTTCACTGAAACTGGAGCTCATTAGTTGGCCACATCTGTAAACCCTGGGAATCATCCTGTCTCTGCCTTCCTATCACTGAGGGTGTAGGCATGTTGCTCTGCCCACCTTTATATGTAAGTTCTGGGACCAAACTCAGGCTCTGCATGCTTATATTGCAAGCACTTACTAGATGAGACATCCATATCATTCCCATATAGCTCTTCTGTGAGGCTCGAGAGATAGCTCAGCAGTTAAGAGCACTTGCTACTCCTTCAGACCTGGGTTTGATTCCCAGCATCCTCATGTTGGCTCATGATTATTTGTAACTCCAGTTCCAATGGATCTGTGCTGGCTTTTTGACCTCTGCAGGCACTAGCCATACACATCGTACACATGCATACATGTAGGCAAAACACTAATACACGTGAAATAAGTATTTTTTTTTTAAGAAAAAGCTCTTTTGTTTGGTACATATGCATTTTAGGTTTTACTTTATTAGGTTGGGCTTGTTGAGATAGGATGTCTATGTAGGACTAGAACTCACAATTTAGAGGAGGCGAGTCTCCAGCTTATGGCAGTTCTGCTCCTGCTTGGATTACAGGCAAATGCAAGCATGCCAGGTGGGGCGTGCATTTAGAGTTGCTTCATCCTTTTATAGATTGACTTTTTATCATTGTATAAGGCCTTTGGCTCTGCTTTCTTTGCTCTACAGTCTCCTTTTCAGATT
>NW_021605548.1:598203-607770 GCF_004785775.1 Grammomys surdaster
CTCTCTCTCTCTCTCTCTCTCTCTCTCTCTCTCTCTCTCTCTCTCTCTTTGTGTGTGTGTGTGTGTGTGTGTGTGTGTGTGTGTGTGTGTGCGCACACACACACACACATATAAAAGTTTTGTTTGCTTGGTTTTGTTTTTGTTCTGTTTGGGTTTTTTTTTCCCCAAGGCTGGGTTTCTTCTGTAACTCTAGCTGTCTTGGAACTAGCTCTGTAGACCAGGCTGGCCCCAAACTCACAGAGATCTGCCTCCTGAGTCTTGAGATTAAAGGCGTGCACCACCGCCGCCACCGCCACCGCCCAGCACTGTTATTTGTTTTTATTGTATGTGTCTTGAGTATTTTGGCTGCATGCCTTTCTGTGCATCATTTGCATGTATGTAGTGTCTTAGTGCCACTCCCTCTGAGCTACTCCCTATGAGGCCAGAAGAGGGCGCTGGATCCTTTGTCACTGTAGTTACAGACAGTTGTAAGCTGCTGTGTGGGTGTAGCCAGTGCTCCTTAGCTTCTCTGAGCCATCTCTCCGGCGTGCATTCATCCACCCACTCACACATCTTTTTTCATTTGCATTTTATTTTTAATCATCCTGTGTGTACCTGTGCACATGAATGCAAGTATCTGTGGAGACCAGAGGTATCAGATCTATCAGGAGCTAGAGTGATAGTTGTGTGCCTAACGTGGGCACCAAGAACAGAACTCTGGTTCTCTGGAAGAGCAGCCCATACTCCAAATCACTGAGCTGTCTCTCCAAGTCCTCTATACAAACATACATACATACATACATACATACATACATACATACATACGTACATACATACGTACATACATATGTACGTGTGTGTGTGTGTGTGTGTGTTAAAAAAATTTAACTGTTTTTCCTCCTGGCCACTTAGTTTCTATCAGCAATGACTCTGAGATTATTTATTTATTACATGTGTAGGTAATAATCTTTAGCTCATTTCCTGACTAGCTCATTACTTATTTAACCCATTCAAACTATTCTGTGTCTACCACTTGGTTAGTTAGCTCTCTTCAGTCCTGGCCCACTTCTTCCTTGGTCTCTTCCTCACATCTCTCTCAGCACCTTCCCGAGTTCATCCTCCTGTGGTTTACGTCGTCCATCTACAGCTGTCGCAGATCTCTCTCTGGTCTCTTCTTTATTCTATCCTGAGTTCAGCTACTTGGTGATTTATGTCCATTTCTCTGTGGCTCTCTTGAATCTCTCTTATACTCTCACTATTTCCCAGAATTCTCTCTCTTGCTGCCAGTGTCTCACCTCCTATTTCCTGCCTCACCTCATTGGCCCTCAGCTTTTTTATTGGCAGGTGTTGCTTATAAGAGATTCTCTCTACGTATTATCTAGTGTATATGTATATATGTGTGTGTATATATATACACACACACTCACACACACACACACACACACTCTCACATACCTACACATACACATATACATATATGCTGGGACAACAGTCTTATTATGTAATCCTGGCTGGCTTGTAGCAGGCTGGCTTTGAATTTACAGAAATCCACTTGTTTCTGCCTCCCAAGTACTAGGATTAAAAGTGTGCACCACCATACCCAGCTTGCATATTTTTATTTTCAACTTATCTATTCATTGCATTTTACATGAATTTTTATAGACAACAGATACCTAAGTCGTATTTTAAAATACATTCTACCACTATCTGTTTTTTTTTTAAATTAGTGAGTCTATACCATTTATATTTAGTACATAGGGTTAAATGTGAAATATCAGCACTCAAGCGGCTGAAGCAAGAGGCTTACCTTTGACTTGAGGAAAGCTTTGACTACATAGTGGAACTCTGCCATGGAACAAAATAAGTAAATACGAATTAAAAGCACACTCAACACTATAACTTTCATTTCAAGCACAATTTAGAAAGCTCAAAAGAGGACAGAAAGCTGGGCATAGTAGAATACACATTTAATTCCAAACACTCAGGAGCCCAAATCAAGGCCGATCTCTGTGAGTTTGAGGCTAGTCTGGTCTACATAGTGAGTTCCAAGACAAACAGAGCTACATGGTGAGACCCTGTTTCAGAAAACAGATTCTAACTTAGCACTATTTTATTTTTATTTTGAAGAAGGTTATGCTATTTCTCTTTGGTTGCTTTCAGGGTTCTTTCTTTGTTTTTAACTTTTATGAGTCTGATCATCATGTATTCTAGGAAGATTTCTTAGTCTGTCCAGTTTGGAGTTCACTCTGCTTCCTGGAATTGAGGGTGGGTTTTTTTGTTTGTTTGTTTGTTTGTTTCTATTCTGTGTCTTCTACTATAGGACAGTTAGGTCTTGGCTTGCAGATTCCAGGACCCTTGGTTGGACTTTATTGTCTCTGTGGTTCAGTTAATTTCCACTTCAGTTAGCCTCTTTATCCACTGCTGAGTTTATTTCAGTCATTGTACTTTTTAGCTCTAAAACTTCTGTTGGCTCGACTGCACCCTCTTGTCTTTTTTGACACAGTCACTATTTCATTAGTTTAGAGCATGTTTATGATGCTGCTTTAAACCTTTGTCAGTGGTTCTAACACCTGTCCCCTCCAGGTTGGCACATATTGATGTCTCAGCATTTCCTTAGTTAGGTTTCCATTGCTGCAATGAAACATCATGACCAGAAGCAAACTTGGGGAAGAAAGGCTTTATTTTAGCTCACAGCTTGTAGTTCATCATCTAGGGAAGACAGGACAGGAACCTGGAGGTAGGAACAGAAGCAGACGCCATAAAGGAGTGTTGCTTACTGGCTTGCTCAGCCTGCTTATCATTATTATTACTATTTATTTTTTATAGAACTCAGCCCAGAGTGACACCTCTCAGTCAGCTGGGCCCTCCCCAATCAATTGCTAATCAAGAAAATATGTTACAGACTTGTCTAGAGGCAAATCTTATGGAGGCATTTTTTCAGTTGAGAGTCTCTCTCCCTAAATGACTCTAGCTTGTGTCAAATTCACATAAAACTAGCCAAGATAATTAGCCCCTTGCCAACTTGACATACTGACATAGCACTATTAAACAGTAGTATTTTGGGGTTGGAAAGATGGATCAGTGGCTAAGAGCACTGGCTGCTCTTTCAAAGGACCCAGGTTCAATTCCCAGCACCTACATGGCAGCTCACAACAGTTTGTAACTCTATTTCCAGGGCTCCAATACTCTCACACAGACATACAGACAGACAAAACATCAATGCACATGACATAAAAATTTTTAAAAATTCAAAAAAAAATTTATTTTTCTTCATCTTCAAGATCTCAAATTAGTATCACAATATAAACACATTATAACTTAAAAGTTTCATAGTCTTTAAGTTTTCAATACTTTAAAAGTTTAATCTTTTAAAAATATCCTTAGTCTCTTTCAAAGTCCAAAGTCTCTCTAAAATATCCAATTCTCTCTCAAATTATCGAAAGTCTCTCTGTCGTAAAACTGTGGGTTCCTGTAAAATCAAAAGCTAGTCAAATACTGTACCCCAAGAAGGAAGAGCCGGGGCGTAGTCAATAGGAACAAAGTAAAACCAAATAACAACAGTGTGAGTGACTTGGTGTCCAGTGCCTGCCATCCACTCACTGTCTTCTGGGCTCCTCCTCACTTGCTGGCCCAGCTCTTTGCAGCACATGCAGCTTGTGACCTAGGCTCAGGCTGACTCTATTCCATAGCTGCTGCTGTCCTGGACAGGTTAACCCATGGGTCTGACATCTCAGTAACCTCTTTATACCTTCAAAACCAGTACTGTCTGGGTGACTTGAACACTACCAAGTTTACTACCAGCATGAGGTACAACCTTGGCTACTTCTGGAACACAGCTTCTGCATGATGACTCTGAGGAAACACTTCCCAGAAGAGTTTAATTGTCCCAACCAAATAAAGGTTTTACTTTAGTGGTTCTGGTCTCTTCCCGTTCTTCAGCTCCAGCTGACCAGAAGCACAGATGCTGGAGTCCAGGTGTCACATGCATAGCTCTGACAGAGTCCCCACGTCCCTCTGTCCTGTTCCAGGCACACCTCACTGCCTTTACTCTCAGCACTCTTCTCTCTCAGCCAAGCTCAGACAGCAGGTCACTGGACCTCGGGCAGCCAGTGGCTTTTCCAGCTTCAAATTCAAGGTCTACCATTGCATTTCTTCTGAGCTCTTCCTTGTTCTTTAGATAATACATTATTTTCCACTTACACATGGGCATCTTGTCTGTTATTGGTGAGGAAGTGCCTCCTCATATCATCACATGGGGTAAAAACTGCTTACTGTCCTGTCATCTTTGTTCACTGTCCTCCTCAGTTGAACACAGACACTGCTGAGATGTCACCTCAGTAGGTAGAGTTGCATGCAGGAAGCCCTGAGTTTTGTCTCCAGCACCTACATAAGCCACACATGAAGTATGTGTCTGTAATCTCATACTTAAAAGGTAGAGGATCAAGGTTCAAAGTCACTCTTGGCTACATAGCAATAGCAAGTTCGAGGCCAGCCTGGGCTACAGGAGACCCTGACTCAAAAATAAAACAAATGTCTTTGCTCACTGCCCCTCAACCCATCCCTAACACAGTTCCTCTCCTCATCTTGGTCTTCTACCTAGTTTTTTGACTTGGTCATTCCTGTGCTGTCCCTTTGGCAGAATCCTAGGCCCTTGTTGGGTTCTCTTCTTCTTAAACCCTTTGCTGTTTTCCGCAGCACATACACAACTGCCTTCTGCCTGCTTCCTCAGACCTGTGGACCCAGCATATCCAGCTCACTCAAAACTGACACCTCCCTCACAGCCAAAAGCCTCCTCAGTCTCTGTGCTCTAGAATATCAGTTCCTTTCCTAGGTACAGCCCAGCCCCATATGGAAGTCAATAGTTCTAGAAAATGCTCTTATCAGCTATCCATATCTAATGGCCTTGAACCTGGAAATCCATAAGAAGAACAGTGTCTCCTCTGCCCCATGCACTGTTCCTGATCTGAAACTCAGGTCCTGCCCCGTGGAGCTTTGCCACTCTGGCAGCCTCCAGTACTGCTTGAGTCTGGGCCCTGTCTCAAGGCTGTCCTTCTGGTTTGAGCATACTTCCCACACTGCTGCTGTTCCCTGCTCTCCCAAACCTAGTGCCATTAGCCACTTATGTTATCTAATTAACTTTTATTTTGGAATCAGTATAGATTTACCAAAGGTGTGCAAAGATCACATGACCACTTGTACCCACGACTGGTCAGCAGCTAGGAGGGACTCGTAAAAACAAAAAAACAAAACAGAACAGCCCGTTAGAGAGGCCTGTTGCTCCATTTATGTAACCTGCTGCTGCCAGCCGCTGCCACCTTCTGCCCAAGCTTCACATGGGTTTCTCCAGCTTCCTCCATCTTCTACTGCATTGATTCACCAATGTCAGGGTGAAGGAGACTGGGTGAGATGGGTTGTGACGAGGACAGGACAGCAAGAATAGACTGGGTGCTCAGAGGGTCCATCTGAGCTTGAGGGTGTGGATGCAGCTCTAATTTTAGATGGTGGGAATGAGGCTAGAGCTTGCCATGAGCGAGCTGTCTGGTGGAGACCATGCTGGCCATGACTGAGGGCAGCATGGTCTCAGGAAAAGTTAGTAGATGTAGCAGTCTTCAGGAACTAGGGGTGTGAGCAGCTCAGTTGTCTACAGGCCAGTAGTGGAGACAGCCTGTACTTGGCCACAGTAAAGCATGCCATACAGACCTTGATCCTTTCACCCTTCACATTAGCTACAGGAGTGCAAGCTGCCTGCTAGTAAAAACTACCACCATGCCTGTGCTAGTAGAGAGTGGGCAGTTGTGGGGACTGGGCAGGGGCCCTCATCGTGGAGCATGCTCCATAGGGGAAGCTGGATACAGAAGAGCACACAACCTGGAGCCATTGTGGGAGGCTGCACCCAGAGGATGATGGGCAGGGCGTATGAACCAGCTCTGTTTTCCATACACATGCTCAGCTAGCATGTTACCAGCTTTTCTCTGGGCAGCCTCACAGATGTTGGCATTTCCTTCCAACCACTGGAGGCATTGGGAGTTTTCTTGAACTCTTAAGCTGTGTGTCTGTTGTGCTGTGTTGAGTTCTTTGTGCCTTCCCTGCTGATAATTTTTGCTCAAAATGTATAGTCTCCCTTTGGTTTTTTTATCCTTCTTACTGACTTGGAAGAATTTTGCTAGTATATGAATATAGACTGTGAGAATAGCTATTAAGTATCTTGGATGTGAATCTTAGCATGAACCCTCACGATGTGTGTCCACCTTTTGTGTTCCTTACTGATAGACATCCTTTCTCTCCTTTGTGCAGCTTGGTTTGTTTGAGACAGTTTCTTATTACGCATAGCCCAAGCGTGCAGCAGACTCACTTGCCTTTGCTTTCTGAGGGACAGGAACACAGGCGTGACTCACCCTGTGTGGCTTCCTTACTAGAATATAAGTTTTTCTTTTTCTGAAAAAAATCCTTTTCATTTTATTTTTCTGGCATATTTTTGAAGAACAAATATATATACACACATACATATACTTTGTGTGTATGACAGAGTTTCTCTCTGTAACCCTGGCTGTCCTGGAACTCACTCTGTAGACCAGGCTGGCCTCAAACTTACAGAGATCCACCTGCCTCTGCTTCCCGAGTGCTGGGATTAAAGTTTTGTGCCACCACGCCAGCTAGTTTTCATTATGTTTATACCCTCATTCTTTCAAAAGTGTATTTTCCTGCATTCATTCACGTATTCACTCCTTTTGAGTCTGCTGGGCTCGTGCGATGCCACTGATGCAGATGTAAAGTTTAGAGTCACTTTGTCAAGTTAAGAAGATACTTGGGTTGTTTTATTTGCTTGTCAATTTCCTCCTTTTGTTTAAAGCAGAGTCTTGCTAGCCTCAAACTCAGGAGTCTCCTGCCTCTGCCTGCTGAGTGATGGGATCACAGATGAACTTACCACACCTGACACACTGGGAGTCCTGTTTGTGGGTCAGGGCAGTGAGAATGGACACAGGCCTTTATCACAGTGTGCTTTCCAGCCATTAAAGTAGCACCGTTATTATGATAAGTAGAATATAGTAGGCTAGGGATAGGACTCAGTTGTAGAGCTCTTGCTTAGCATATAAGGAGCCCTGGTTCAATTCCAGATCCACCAGGAAAAAAAAAAGTATTTTAAAATTTTATTTTCTCACTATTCATTCATGTACAGATCTTGTTTCCTGCAACCTTGCTACATGGTATCTGTAATGGTGATTGTAACAACTTGTAAGTGGTGGTGTTTTAATCAGTGAGGGTTTTGTTTGTTCCCTTAGCCCAAGCACATTCCACGTTTCTTCCCTCCTCTACCTGTCTTGGCCATAGTGTATGCAGTGCCTTTGCTCTGGACCACACTTGCTTTCTAGAAGTTGGTTTTTGTCCTTGTGACAACCACTATGGGTTGGCTCCCTCATTCCAAGCCTTTATGTAGGTTCCAGGGTTAAACTCAATCCATCAGGCTTTTGGGGGGAAGGGGAGCCAGCACTTTATCCACAGGACCATCTTGCTATCTTCCAGTCTTTCTTTAACTTCCTGACTCTTGTTTGGTTGGTTTTGTTTGTGGATTTCCTCGTGGTCCTGGCAGCTTAGGCCTCTTCATGCAGCTTCTGAATGCTCAGTGTGGGGTGTGGGCCCAGATGCTCTCCTTGTGGCAAGCTCTTTTCTTTTTTTCAAGACTCTTCTGCCCACATAGAGAGTGGTTCTTCCTGTCTTTTACACTTCTATGAATTTCATTTGTTCATGAAGTAGGATTGTCTTGTAAATTCTTGGAAAACTATAATGACAACCCCTTTGGGTTGGAACTTTCTTAAATATTGATTGAAGTTTCTTTATGGCAATAAGAAAATCCAAATTTTGTTATTCCTTGTTAATGTTTCTGGAACTTGTTGATTTCACCTGTGTATTCAGATTAATTATCATATAAAACTTGTTCACAATGTGACGTTGCTCTTTTTTTTTTTACTTTTTATTGGTTCTTTGTGAATTTCACATCACATACCCCAATCCCACTCGTCTCCCCATCCCTTGTACCCACTCACCACCCTTGCAACCTCCTTCTCCAACAGAAAAAACCTCATTGTGGAAGCTGTAGTGTGTCACAGTGTGTCCCACAGTATACCCTTTCCTCCACATTTCTTTGCTTGCAGTATTCATTGCAATGACTGGTTGGTCTGGTTTGAAGCTTCTAGTTTCTGATACTCTATGAATACTGGAACCTCACTGGGACTCCTCCTGTTAGTACCCCGTGTCATGGAGATCCTTAATTTTGGGTCTGTAGGACCGGCCTCCTCACGCACTCCAGCAGTCCATTCATGGGGTAGATGTTGGGGTGGGCCAGTTCACAGCCCTGGATCTGGGCCTGAGAGGTATCTGAGCTGGTCACCCTGCTGGCTCTCGTGCCCTCGGGGCTCACTCACCAGCAGTGCTCACAACCAGGGCCAGCTTTACCTTGCTGCCCAGGTGAGGTGCAGGGCTCGTTCTTTCGAGTGTTGGAGCTAGTGAGGGGCACTGGCCAGTTCTTTCACTCTCATAACCCTGGGGCCATCTTCCCCTGCCATAGATGGTGAGGGGTGAGGGAGTGGAGAAGGGTGTCTCAACAAGAGGCAGGGCCAGCTCTACTGTGCTACCCAGCCAAGGTGCAGGGTCCGCTCTCCTAAGTGCTGCAGCTAGTGATAGGCAGGGACAGCTCTCTACTCAACAGTGCCCAGGTGAAGAGCAAGGCCAGCTCTGTGCAGCCCTCAGACATCAACATGGTCCAAGTTGGTAGCCCAGACCAGGGAAGTCCACCTGGCCTTTGGTGGTAACAGACCTCTGCTACTTCAGAGTTATGGATGCAGATGTGGTCCCTGATGGCAACCCAAGCTAGGACCCCACTATGGTCCCAGGTGACATTACCAGCTACTCGCATCAACCTAGAGTTTCCAGTTCTGCCTCTCTTCATTGTGCCCACATCTTTCTGTTTCTCTTTTTCCTCCATTTCTCTACCATTTATTTGCTCCTCTTAGTGGTGCCTGGGATCTCTGAGTATCTGGTGTCATCTCAGGAGTGGTCTCAGGAGTGCTCTGTCCCACTCATGCATTATGGCACCAGGCAGGGGTCATCTTGGGCATGGTCTGCCACCCCCTACCCCAGGCCTGTGTGGCACCAATCTGATGGTCATCTCGGGCTGGTTCCCTGTCCAGACCCAATGGCACTGGTCTGGTGGTCCTCTCTGGTTTTCTCCTCTCTTGACTTGCCTGAGTGACCCTTGAAAAGGTCATCTGTCTTGGGCTCACTCCTACTGGAGCCATGGTCCTAGGTGGGGTTCTTCTAATCTCCACTTGCTCCCTGTCCTGGGTGCCTGTCAGAGTGCCAAAGTGGTGGTCATCTCAGGGTCACTTTTTTTTAGGGAATATTAGACTACTAATCATTCAGATGTCACAGGTCAGAACCCACAGCACAGACACAGCCTCTCTCCTCTCTGCCACCTACGGATGCACATGTGAGATATCACAGGTCAGAACCCACAGCACAGACACAGCCTCTCTCCTCTCTGCCACTACGGATGCACATGTGAGATGTCACAGGTCAGAACCCACAGCACAG
>NW_021605548.1:607780-633707 GCF_004785775.1 Grammomys surdaster
CTACGGATGCACATGTGAGATGTCACAGGTCAGAACCCACAGCACAGACACAGCCTCTCTCCTCTCTGCCACCTACGGATGCACATGTGAGATGTCACAGGTCAGAACCCACAGCACAGACACAGTCTCTGTCTTCTCTGCCACCTACAGATGCACATGTGACACAGCAGCCACACCTGCAAGGCCTCTAGAGGCAGGTGGTCTTTAAGTGTAGTTGACTGAACCCAAGACTTTACAGACTATAGCTGTGGCTTATGCTCTACCACTGAGCTGCAACCTGCCTCATATCTCAGTGTCATCCCAGCATCTGGCTTCCTCCTGTGCTGTCATTGCTTCTGTCCTCATACCTTGCTTCCTGATTATTAGCTATGAGAAGGAACACCTTTTGAGTTTCCTGGTGTTAATTCCTACTGTGCTTTACTTCTTTCCTTTACATTTCTTTGGTTCATTTTTCTGCTTATGTAATGAGTGCCTAACTCCAGGTCCTTGTGTAGCTCGCTGGCCAACCCTTTGCAGCCTGGGATCATCATAGCTCTTGGACAATCTAAGGACGTTCTTCACTTTCTTCCTAGAGTTTTGAGAGTTTGTCAGGAGGATTATACCAGCTTAACACTTTTAGAGAAGAATGCACATGTGTTAAAAAAAATGTGGAGGGAAACAAATCAAAGTTATTTTTCATTCACTATATCAAAAACATTAACATGTAGTCAAAAGAAAACAGAATTCTTCTGCCTAGTTTAAAGTCAATCATGCTTGTCCTCTGAGGTGTATCTCTGCTTACATCCATCCTATTTTAAGTGCTTGGGGGTCATAGTATAGAGTGGTAGGGTCCAAGTTGCCTCTGAGACAAGCTCTGCTGGTCTGTTACAGCTTTGATAAACCGCGTCTATGGGGCACTACTCTAATGTGACTGTTCACACTGTACACACCTACACTGGCTCACATGGCCACATGCTCACATGCATGCTGGTAGCGAGTCTCTGGCCGTTCCAGCTTTCATTCCCTCTACCTGTGAGGCTGCCCTGTTTTAAGCTCCAGGTTGCTATCTGGGCCCAGTGCACAGGAGCTCACATCCTTGTAGGAATGAATAAGTGAGTCTATGAGGGAAGAGCCTTGCCTGCACCTGCTTGTGGAGCAGGTTGGGTACCCACGTCACAGGAGCAGATCATTCCAGGGTGCCTACTCTGTCCAGGTCTCACTGCAGCTGAACACCTGCTGAGAAGTGTCCGTACCACTCTGCCAGGCTTTGTCCTACTTGTTGAAAGCAGGGTAGGGACACCCCTCTCCCTCGTGTGAGACATTCAGATAGGGAGGTCAGAAGGCCTGTGAGGATGTGGCTCTAAGACTGTGAGGCCTAGATCCTGCTGGCCTACCATTCTGTAGCCATGACTTAGCGTGAGCTGCTCTGGTACCATTGAGATTTTAACTCTTGACAAATCCTGTGAGTTCAGTGGGAGTGCCTCAGCTTGACCTGGGGCTTCTTGTTTCCTGGTTCAATGGAAGGGATAGTTTGAGTGCCCAAGATTAACTAGACTGTGGCTCTCTCTGCCAAGTTGTGCCTATCTGAACTATGGGGAAGAGGGAACCTCTCCTTTGCAGAGGCTTTCGGTTTGTAGCAGCAGGGCTACAGAGTAGAGCTCAGGAGCAGTGAGCTCCAGTCACCATCCCTGAGTCTCTCCCTGGCTGGGCCTTGCCACTATACCCCGGGCAGAGGCTTCTGGAGTCCCTGATATGGTCTGGTGGACAAAACTGAGTCTAAGCCTTGGCCTAGGACACCTGCTGCCTGGCATGGCCCTCCCCCTACCCTCTACACTGGTATAATTAGCCCCACGACAGGTGCCATGGATTGAGTGCCTGGCCCAGCCCTAACCCAGTGATGCCCGGCCTCAGCCGACCTGCCTTCCCTGCTAGCCTGGGCTCCTAGCCCAAACCCTATTCCATGAGGTCCCCTGAGGCCTCAGGCCCCACCCACCCTCCTCTGCTCCAAACACACCCACTGGAGTAGAGTCAAGCAGACAGGCAGAGCCCCAGCAGTAGCCTGGCCTCAGTCTCTGGGAGTCCCCAGGCAGCCGCTGGCCCTGGCCCTGCCCTCAGTGCATGTCCAGGTGGAACAACTCTAGCCTGGTGGCCTCCTCACTCCAACTGCCTTCAGCTCTTGACCTGGTGGGCAGCTTGCAGAATCAGTGGGCTCTCACTGGGCTATATTTGGCCCTCCTCTCTGTGTGTAGCCATAGTATCCACTTGGTCCCATCAACTGTCTTTCTTCTCCTACCTAGTGCAAGAAGAAGCACACGCTACTGTGTCCTGACTTTGCCCGCAGGGGTATTTGCCCCCGTGGCTCCCAGTGCCAGCTGCTCCATCGTAACCAGAAGCGACATGGCCGGAGGACAGCTGCACCTCTTATCCTAGGGCCCAGTGATGGAACCCCCAGAAGCAAGGCCTCAGCTGGCCATGTACTCAGGTGACAGATCAGTGGGTGCTGCATATGTGAATTTATGTGAGCTAGAGATGGCCCATTCCCGTTCTGAGGACATTTAGGACCCACTGGGGTAAAGCCCAACACTGTGGGCTTTAGATCCAAAAGGGAATCTCGGTTGGAGGCAGAAGCTCCTAAGATCCTACATTCTAGATCCCTGAATGTGGACAGAGTCACAAACACCCCCGTGCATAGAGGCTTTCAGAGACCCACTCTACGAGAAGGGGAGTGAGCTCTCTGGAGGATGGGCCTATCAGAGTTGTGCCCATATCCTGTGGATCATAGGGACTCCCTACAGATGGCTCTAGAATGTGAGGAATGGAGCTAGAATTGCATAGGCTTCTGCCTCATCTGCTTCAGGTGAAAGTCTCTGGAACCAGCATGTCCTTGGACTGTAGGCCAGCCTTAGATCTGTATAGACATGCCCAGTGGCCTCTAGGGTTGCTATGGGGTTGAGAGAATAGGAACTCTGTTATAGGATAGGCGCCATGCAAATAATTGACAGGTACCTTCTCTCTCTAACATCTTCCTCCCTCACATTTATTCCCCCTTCCCTGCAGGAAGCCTACTGCTTCTCAGCGCTCTGCCAGGCAGATGTCCAGTGGTCTGGCTTCCAGGACTGAGGACCCAGCCTCCCCTCCTCCCTCCCCAAGGGTATTAGCCTCCACCTCTACCCTGTCTTCAAAGGCCACCGCTGCCTCCTCTCCTTCCTCCTCTCCCTCTACTAGCTCCCCCACCCCTTCCTTGGACCAGGAAGAAGCTGTCTCTGGGACAGGTGGGACAGGCTCAGGAACAGGCTCCAGCAGCCTCTGCAAGCTGCCATCCTTCATCTCCCTGCATTCCTCTCCAAGCCCAGGAGGCCAGACTGGGCCCCAGGCCCCCAGGAGCCCCCGCACCAAGGACTCAGGTGAGCAGTCTGGCCCCTCCTGGGTCTTTTTAAACGTATACTCAGAATGACATCTCTGGGTGGGGCCTGGGAGTTAGTGTACCGAGTGCCCAGGGCAGGCCAGTGAGGAGCAAGCATAGCAGTGGCCGCCTTGAAGACCACCCCAGCGAGGGCTGATTTAATTAGAAAGCACCCATTTCTGTTAATTTGTTCTGGAAGATCACCGCACACTCCTGGAGAGAACAGATGTTCCCTCTCCCCAATGAGCGTTTGGGGCTTGGTAAATGGCTCCACTCAGCCTTGTTTAGGAGAGAAAAGAGGATTTTATGGCTGCAAACGACCCTTTCTGTAAACATTTTACAGCTCTCTGCGCGTTTGAGTGACGATAAACCCCACGCAGCTCGGCGGGCTGCAAATTTGCGACCATACGGCTATCATTTTATTGTCATATTTCACGGCCGTAACGTTAATGGAAGATGCTTGCTGCAGGCTTCTCTAACAGCCCCACAGAGCACACTGAAGTGGCTGCTGGAGGGGCTGCCTCCTGGTTACACCGCCCTTCTTGGGTGCAGAGTAGATGATACCAGGCCTTTTCCCAACTGGACAACAGTTCCTTCCATGGAGGTGGCACTGTCTGGGGAGCAGCTGGGGACCCTGAGGGCAGCATGTATTTTTTAAAGACCAGGAACCCAGAAGTTAATCCCAGGAGGAAAGGAGTCACAGGGTGTGAGTACCCTATATGGACAGGCTAGAAAAGGGCTCTAGAAAACACAGGAGGCTTATTCAACCAGGAAGGGAGCTGGAGGGGCAAGTGCAGCTGAGCCTGGGGTAGTCTCTGGCAGGAAGCCTGTCTGTGCCTGTTGATGCAGCCCAGAGGACACGTGGGAGCTAACCTGGCCAAGGCTGTTGACTCTGCAGGCCTGGGCCTGGCTGCTGGGCCTCACTCCTGTCTTTGGCTGGCTGGACAGTGAATGGAATTAACAGCCCTGAATGAGAGAGGCCTCACAGGGGCATGTGGGCCATGCCACAGAGCCACATTAAAATAGCTGTGACCATCAGGACACTGGTACCTGGGAGAGTGACAGGACAGTTATGAAAAGAAAGCTCCCACCAGGCAGGAGTCCTCAGGGTATTCTACTCCAGGGACCCTTTGCTTCCTGCCCTTCCTGCCTTCAGACCCTGTCAGCTTCTACTGGTCCCACCCCACCCCTTTGGGGGCCACCTGCTCTCACACACCCCCGTTTTGCCGTGTGGAGAGTACACCTGCCTTGTCTATGTCTGGCAGCCTGGCTCCCAGGTGTGAGTGTGGCATGTGCCTGCGTGTCTACACGCACCCAGTATTTATAGCTCAGCCTGCAGAGTGTTGCGGCTCCCACCTGTGGGCCCGCCCATTGGACAAGGGCTGCCTGGCCCTCCTAAGCTGCCACTCAGCTAGGAAGACCTTGAACTGGCAGAATCCTGGTCCCTTTCCTCTCTCCCTGTTCCTCAGAGCCTGGTTTCTGGAAGGGACTGGAGGGGTAGATGAGACCTGGAGGCTGGCTCCTTGCAGACCTTTGCTGACAGGCCTGGGCTGGTAGTTTTCCCAGGCCTGAGCCTCAGCCAGAAACTTGGAGTGGGGAAGTTCCTGCTGAGCTGGAGTGGCTTGATGCTTGACCTTTGCTCTCTATATAGGGAAGCCGCTACACATCAAACCACGCCTGTGAGGCTCCCTGGGGACCAGCCCACACCTACCTCAGACCCTCACCCCTGGAGAGGATGGAGGCTCTACCCACCACTGCTCCTGAGGAGAAGCAGCCTGCCACTGAGCCCAGTTGGGGCTCTAAGCAGGGGTCCATAGATCCTCCCATTTGGCTCATAGCCTCTGGAGGCCTTTGTGCGCCCAGGCCTTGTTTTCTCTCAAGCCAAGGCCCTGTCCATTCCTTGTTCCTCTTCCTCTTCTCCTCCTCTCCTCCTCTCCTCCTCTCTTCCCTCCCTTCCCCCTTCCCTTTCTCCCTTCTTTCCCTCCTCCCCTTCTCCCCTCCAAGGCACCCAGTCTCACTCTAGGACTTGTCGCTGGCTCCCCATCTATCAGGGTGCCCTGTGAGGTTCGTCCCAGCCTGTCTCCTGTGGTGGCAGTGGCTGTAGCTGTAGGACTGGTGCCCCCAACCCTTCCTACCCAGGACTCCCGCCCAGGGAAGAGGCTACTGGCCGGGCCTCTCTGGTGGGTATTTTATGTTCAGCAATAAAGGTTTTATTCTGTGTCTAGTTGGCCTGTCTTGACTACCACACAACCCCAGTACTGTGGACATTAAGGGAGGCAAGAGTATGGCCTGCTCTTGCCAACTCTGGCGTGCCTTAGAGGTTCAGAAGCAGCTTTTCCCTTTGCCCAGGTCAATGTAAATGGGTTTGCTGGGTTGCAGATTATAGTCTGAAGTTACATGGGACAGGCTAGGACTGAGGCACAGGAAGAGAAGGCCTGGCTACCCTGGGGAGGGGCATGACTTGGATAGACCTCCTCTCTGCAGGTGTCTCCAGAAGACAGGGTTGAGATCTTGCTTCCTCCCACAGAAATGCTGGAGAGGGAAGACTGGAGACACAGGGTCAGTCAAGTGGTCCTTCCAAGGATGAGACATGGATCATCAATGAATTTATTTATAGGCTCCAGTGATGCAGGCCAGCAATGTCCTGGTGTCTGTACTCATGTGTTTGTACAGGTCAGCTACTGCCCCATGCTATACTGTAGTGTGTGACACCACTACCAGGTAGCCTGGGTCCATATGCCCTGCTGTGACTCAGTACCCCAAGCTCCTCAGCCTTTGCTGCACCAAATCTGTCCTGGATCCTGATGCCCAACCCACACACAGGTGGCAATGCAGATAGTAATGACCTCTGCCCTTAAGACTATAGGAGGTATAGGTATGCTGTTTCACAGTCTAACCACAGTCCCTGCTCAAGAGGTGAGTTTCCTCACCCAGGCTTCAATTAAAACAAACAAACAAACAAAAAAAAACAGGCTGATTCATAAAAAATGTCCTACATAGGCAGGTCTAACTGTGTGCACAGATAGCCCTTGCATCACTTTATCAAGGGCCTGCTGTAGGAAGTTTAGCGAAAAGGTGGGCTCTGAACCTAGACCAGTCTAGAAGAAAAGCATGAGACCTATCAGTGAAAGGATCAGAGTCTCCTGATACTGGACCCCTGGAGCTTGATGGACAGGGTAGGTTTTCTATTGGCAGCTCCAAGCTAGCTAAGTTCCTTGCCTTGCATGTACTAGGCTCCTAGATATTTTACTAGGGGGTTACCCTGTGCCACCAATCTCGTCCTTGAGTGGACAGATTAGTATATAACTGTCCCTCAGATTGCCCTTCCTCATTGGATAGCCAGGGTCCTCACAGGAGCACCAGCAGAGGAGACGGGGGAGGGGTGGAAGAGGCACATGCTATTGGACCTGTGTCCTGGAGGTGGTGTGTAGAGGTAGAATGCGAGGTGCTAAGTTCACCATAATGAAGTACCATCTATACCGCAGCCATCCAGTGCCATTGGGCCTACAGGGCCTTCCCTGCATCCTCTTCCCCATGCCTCTGGGGGACCCACCTATGAGAATATCAGTTTCTAGTGTCCTCTTCCTGGAGAGGGGGAATAGAAATAAGCAGAGCTGCAGGATACCAGACTCTGGCCCTCCCCTGTTCCCTGCTCCCACCTCTCACCCTATGGCTGATGCGCCACAGGCTGGCAAAGGAACATGGCTTCTTGGGCTAGGATCCTTGTGCACTCTGGCTTCATAGGTAGGTTCTAAGCAAGGACAACCTCCCTTTGTGTGCTCACTTTCCCAGGGAAAATCACAGTAGGTAGGAGTCCTGAATAGCCCAATGGGTACCAGTCCTCACCTAGAACTGAGGCATAGCTAGCCTGAGACAGCCATGGTAGGTGCTGCTTTTCTGGCTGTAATTCACCTTCGTGCCCAGCACTTGGCAAGCACCTGACAAGTTTCACACAGCCCACAGACCGGGCATTGACTAGAGGGCCTCCACCTCACAAGGTCAGCATGCAGCTAATCCTTACATGCTCCAAGTCCCAAGGAACCAAGTGCCACACTGGTGTATATGAGCAGCCGCCAGTGGCAGGTCCTGCTAGACAAAGCCATGCAGCAGGAATTCATGTGTGCCAAAGCTCCTCAGCTGAGGGGCCTTCCAGCTACACTGATCAGAGGGCCCAGATACTGCTTTCTCTTAAGTGGAGGGCCCTAGGCTAGAGATTGTGCCCAGAGGTGTATTTTGTAGAGTTCTGCTTCTATGTGTCTAGAAGAAGCCATGGGTACCAGAGATGGGAATATGGGGGTGGGAGTAGGGTGTAGGACATGTCACTGGCTGCTACCTTGGGGCTGGCAGTGGCTCTCTTGTTTGGGCCTACTGCTCCCCAACTGGTCTCCCTTTCCATTCCTTATGGAGCGTGTACCCACTAATGGTGCCTGGATTATAGCCAGGAATGGGGATAAGGGTGGGACAGCAATGGCCAAGGCAAGGACTCTCATCGGAAGCCTGGGATGCTGCCTTCCACCTTTTGCTTGAGACAGAATTGGTCCTTGGCCTATAACTCTACCGTGTAGTTCAGGCCAGTTGGCCCGCAAGTTTCCAGGGAATCTTCCTCTCTCCACTCTCCATCTGGCCATCACTGGGATCGCAAGTACAGCACCACACAGGACTTTATACATGGGTTCCAGTGATCCAAACTCAGGTCTTCATGGTTACAAGACAAGCACTTAACTGACTGAGCCATCTCCACAGTCCAGTCTGTCTTCTTAAATATCAATGATCCCAAGCAAGCCTCTTCATCTTAGCTGCCAGAGAACTGTGCAGCCTCCTCCTGGAAAATAAAGAGAATATTTTTGTTGTATTGAGACAAGGCCTCATTTATCCTAGTCTACTCTTGAACTCAGTATGTAGATAGGGCTGACCTTGAACTTCTGATCCTCTCATCTCCACATCCCGAGAGCTAGAATTTTAGGCCTGTGCCAGCATGCCCAGCTTTGAGGTCCTGGAGATCAAATCCGGGGAACTTTGTGTATGACTGACAAGCAACTAAGCCATATCTCTAACCTGAGACAGAAGTTTAAAACTTTCTGGCCTGGCACGGTGGTACAAAACTGTAACCCCGGTATTCAGCAGGTAGAAGAAAGTTTAAAGCTCTATTTTGCTACACAGTAAGACCCTTTCTAACAAGGGGCACTGTGTAGTTTTGGCTCTGTGTAATCTGAAACTACCTCACCCAGTGGCCGTGTTCCCATGAATTAAATACAACATGACAGGTCACACTTACACACAGCACAGTGCTTTCTGTTGAGTGATGTTCTCCTGCCATGGAAGTTAGATCAGCTTTGCCTGTGACTCGTGCCCTGTGCGATGACCATACTCAGCTGGGGCCATCCAGTAGTTGTTGGAGCTGCTGAGCTGAGTATCTGGTGCACTGAGTTCAAAGCAAGCCAATAACAAGCCGAAGCATTGGGTAGTCTTGGGAGGTTGGAGGTGGCATGATGGGCACCCCCAATGTCTTTATCACTTCTCACAGACTAGTTCCCCTCTGCCCAGAGCCCTTCAGGAATCCCTGAGCCACATGTAGTCAGGCTCCTCAACATCCCCCACCCCAACCTGCAAGTCTAACCTTGACCTAGCTGCCCTACCATTCTGCCAAGCAGTCCCTCCCAGTCCAGGCTCCCACCCCTGCTTTCAGGGCTCACCCTTCCCTCAGTCACTTCTGAGGCTCCCCTACCTCTTCAGCTCTCCCCAGCCTCCATTCAGCCAACCCTGCAGCTACCAGCCAACAGCAAGTCAGCAACTGTCCTGGAGTTAAAAAATACCCTGTCCTAGCTGAACCACCGCTTACTGCAGCCTGGGAAAGGCCAACAGAAGCCCCTGTTGGTCCCTGCCTATGTTCCTGACCTGACACCTTGAAAGAGTTGAGGGAACGTGTTCTTTTTGAGGTGCTAACCTTGTGATGACACGCTGGAAGGGAACCAACATATCCTCTTTCTTTTCTTTCTTTCCTTTTTTTATTTTCCCCCTTCCAGATGGATTTCTCTGTGTAGCCCTGGCTGTCCTGGAACTCTCTGTAGACTAGGCTGGCCTTGAACTCAGAGATCTGCAACTCTGCTTCCTAAGTACTGGGATTGAAGGTGTGTGTGCTACCACACCCATACCAGGAGCGGGCCAAGAGAAGACAGGCTGCCCGATCTCATCATCTCTCCTGTGCACCCTTTAAGTATCTCCAAGGCCACATGAGATGTAGTTCCCAGACATGTAGCTCATCCTTAAGGCCTGAGCTTCTGAGACTCAGGCTGTGTGCCCTGGTCCCATGCCTTTGCCAGGTTGCAGGAGACAGCTGAAATACTGGCTCACTTGGTGAGACCTCATACTCTTAATTCAAAGGCTTCCCTTTGGCCACGAGTTTACCTGATACAGGTCATCTTGGACAAAACCAATTGCTTTTTACAGCCTTGTTTTCTCATCTGTAGAATGGACATGATAACACTGACAGCTATGGCTACCACCTCAGCACTGTGGAGTCCCAAAGATATACATTCCACTAATGGTTCCCTGAAGCCTTTTTTGGAAACAGGCTGAGGGGAGATTTTGTAGGGGTTTTCTCATGGTTTGTTTCTGTTGTTGTTGTTGTTGTTTCTGAAGACCAAGCCCTGCACAGATGAATATGAAGGTGATGAGTGTCCAGACACTGAGGGAAGGAGTTGGGAGCTATTTACTCCTAGCTGCCAGGGACCCTCTATAAAATAGCAGGCACCTATGGAGGGAACAGGCAAAGCAGCTGGCACCATGACATCCTGGGATAGGTATCCTGTGAGTATCATTTCAGTCTTTTTCCCCCCTTTGTACAAATGGTTTATATTTAAGGATTGATTGATTTTTGGTTTTTCCAAACAAGGTTTCTCTGTGTAGCCTTGGCTGTCCTGGAACTTGTTCTGTAGAAGCAGGCTGGCCTTGAACTCCCAGGAATCTTCTTGCCTCTACCTCGGGAGAGCTGAGGCTAAAGGTTCCCACCACCATTGCCCAGCTATTATTTTTAATAGTCATAATAGTATAATATAGATAACTGAGAGGAGAAAACCTCACTCTGGGTCATGCCCAGCTGTTGTTCCTGAGTGCACTCCCTTTCTATCTTCGGTTGGGATCTGGAATTCTGGGGGATGGGGGTGGAGTCATAGAACTCACATCTTGTCACCCACCCTCCGTGTTCCCCTTGTGGCTTTCTTTTGCTCTGAGTTGGCCTCCCGGGAGCTGTGTAGAGACATTCAGCAAGTGTGAGGGTGGCAATCTGCTTTCCACTTGTCACTCCAACTCGTGCCCACCCAGGAAGGCGCCTCCAAACAGCCCCGGTTGGGCAGCTGGGTTTGAGCTTCCTTGTGGGCCTTTCCGCAGGCGTCCAGACCCATCAGATCCATGCATTCAATGGGCCCTCGAGGCAGGTAGTCCCCAAGACCTGCTCCTCTAGCTCCGTAGTGGCCACGGGCGTCTGTCCCACTCCACCTACCACACCGCTCAGAGGCCTGCGGTTCCACCGTGCATCCCGCCGCCCTAGGTGCCAGCAACTTTGTTGACTGAATTCCTGAACCAGTCCCAACCACAGGATAAAAATAGCCGGCGCTCCCGGGCAGCTCGGAGTCACCAGTGTCAGGATAACTAGAGGTCCCCGTTCTGGGGACTCCAGGCTACTTGGGCCTGGTGCGGGATACAGCTAGCTAGGCCACCTAATGGATCCGAGACACCGAGGGAGTCCCCTGGACCAGGGAGTCCTCAGCTCTCCTACACTCTCTTGTCTTTGCGATCCTGGAACCTCCGGATAGGCCACTTGGTCTCACGCCCTCTGCTGTGCAGTCCCATGTGGCGGCCACCAGGGGGCCCTGCCCACTCCTCTTGCCGGCGGCCCTTCCCCACCCCTTCCCACAGCTGTTTCCCGCAGGAGATTGACAGCTGGGCTCCGGGTTGCCATGGGGATAGGCAAATGAAGGCGGCAGGTCTGGGGCTCCGATTGGCCCGGGGGCGTCGGCCCCCACCTGGGGAGGCGGGCCCAGAAGCGCGTCTCTATAAAGGCTTGTGCGGCTCTGCGCTGGGCCGAGGGAGGCGGGGCCGGCCGGCAGCGCGGGTGGGGCGCGGGGCGGGGCCGGGCGGGAGAGCCCGGAGCGCGGCAGAGCCCGGGGCGCGGCCTCTGCACCCTCCAGGCCAGGACAGCGGAGGAGCAGGAGGAGGAGTGCAGGATCGGGGCCCTGCGCCCGCCCGCAGCGGGCCGGGGGGCCGCCGGAGAGGCCTGGCCGGCGGCGTCCCCTGAGCGCAGCCCAGAGTTGACAGCACGAAACTTTTGCTGCGCCCTTCGGCGGCGCGACCAGAGCCTGCTCCCACCGCGGACCGGGGGGAGCTAGGGGGAGAGAGGCCCGCGGCTCCCCCCACGCTCCCCCGCCGCCCGTCGGGGCGCGGTCGGGCACGGCGGCGGGGCTGGGGCCCCGGGCGATGGCCGCGGAGCTGGCGATGGGCGCAGAGCTGCCCAGCAGCCCACTGGCCATCGAGTACGTCAACGACTTCGACCTGATGAAGTTCGAGGTGAAGAAGGAGCCGCCCGAGGCCGAGCGCTTCTGCCACCGCCTGCCGCCCGGCTCGCTGTCCTCGACGCCCCTCAGCACGCCCTGCTCCTCGGTGCCCTCTTCGCCCAGCTTCTGCGCACCCAGCCCGGGCACCGGCGGCGGCGCAGGCGGCGGGGGCAGCGCGCCTCAGACCGGGGGCGCCCCGGGGCCGCCGAGTGGAGGCCCCGGCACTGTCGGGGGCGCCTCAGGAAAAGCGGTGCTGGAGGATCTGTACTGGATGAGCGGGTACCAGCACCACCTGAACCCCGAAGCGCTCAACCTGACGCCGGAGGACGCGGTGGAGGCGCTCATCGGCAGCGGCCACCACGGCGCGCACCACGGCGCGCATCACCCGGCCACTGCTGCGGCCTATGAGGCCTTCCGGGGCCAGAGCTTCGCGGGCGGCGGCGGTGGCAGCGGCGGGGACGACATGGGTGCCGGCCACCACCACGGCGCACACCACACTGCCCACCACCACCACTCTGCCCACCACCACCATCACCACCACCACCACCACCACGGCGGCTCTGGCCACCACGGCGGAGGCGCGGGTCACGGCGGAGGCGGCGCGGGCCACCACGTGCGCTTGGAGGAGCGCTTCTCCGACGACCAGCTGGTGTCCATGTCCGTGCGGGAGCTGAACCGGCAGCTCCGCGGCTTCAGCAAGGAGGAGGTCATCCGACTGAAACAGAAGCGGCGCACGCTCAAGAACCGCGGCTACGCGCAGTCGTGCCGCTTCAAGCGGGTGCAGCAGCGGCACATTCTGGAGAGCGAGAAGTGCCAGCTCCAGAGCCAGGTGGAGCAGCTGAAGCTGGAGGTGGGGCGTCTGGCCAAGGAGCGGGACCTGTACAAGGAGAAATACGAGAAGTTGGCGGGCCGGGGCGGCCCCGGGGGCGCGGGCGGGGCCGGCTTCCCTCGGGAGCCCTCGCCAGGGCAGGCTGGCCCCGGGGCGGCCAAAGGCGCACCCGACTTCTTTCTGTGAGCTCCGGACCCTCCCTGGGCCTCGCCACCGCCGGGGACTAGTTTGCGCAGGCCGCCCCGGTCTCGGTTCGGACTCTGAGACCCGGGACGCGCGCTCCGGCGGTGCGGCCGCAGCTGTCGGGGTCCTCCCGTCCGCCCTGCGCGCCCCGCCGCGAAGCCCCAGCTCCAGGTACCTACTGCGGTGCGCCTCTCCCGCCGGGTCCCAGTCCGAGCGTCTTCGGGGTCGCCGTCTAGACTTTGCCGGCGTCCCCTCGGCGCCCCGGGAACGGTGAATACTTAGGGAAGCCCGAGCCAGGTCTGACTTCCTCCGCAGTGTCACCTTGTACAGACGTGGAGCGCACTTCTGCGTCCCAACCTCCGCCCAGCCGCAGCGGGGCCGCGCTGACACCAGCTCCCGGTAGCCTCCGCCGGCCCCGCGTTCCTCCGTCGTCTTTCTTTCTGCCTCCGTTTCCTTGCCCTGTTTTTACTCCTCCTCCATCTCCTCCTTTTTAAAGCGGTCATATTTTCGCAACATTAATATTTATTTTGCTTGGTAATTAGAAAACCCAGACAAATCCCTTGGTCCCTGTGCGCCCTCGGAGGTCGGCGAGTGCCCGCATGTGCCCTCCTCGCTCATTCGCTCTGAGGGGTCCGGCCCTGCCTGCCTTCCAGCCCGCTTGTCCCCACCCTGTTCGCGGCTCCCTGTAGAGGAAGCCGAGGAACTTACCTGCGTGTTGGTCCCACTGTCCTGCTATACTCGACTGGGGGAGGGGGGTGGGGGGTAGCCGTGCTCAGCCGGGTTGGGGCTGGCCCGGACTCCCGCGCTGCTATTTCTCTATGCACCAGATCGTATTTATGACTCCTGGGGAAATATATCTTATTTTAACCTTCCAGAGAAGTGAAAGAATTTAAAAAGTAATGCACAGTTCTAGAAGAAAAAATTTTAAAGAGGAGGCTTAGGCCTGAACCTCCTGGCATGGGCGGGTTGAAAGGTGTTTTTATTTAATTTAAATTGTGTTTCGTTTGTGGAATCTTTTTTTAAAGCTTGGTCGCTTTTTTGGACTAGCCGAAAGAGAGGCCCGGTGGAGGGTGTTCTAAGCTGGGCGCGTCTTCACCGGCTGAGATCTGGTTTTCTGAGGCTTGGCCCCGGTGCTCTGAGGCTTATTCCGTCTTCTGCTGCTCCCAGGTGGCTCCTGCTGAGCCTTCTGAACAGATGCTAGACAAATCGTTGGGAAAAAAAATTGTGTTGTTGGTTTTTGTTGTGTTCTCTTTTTTTCATTTGTTACGAAACAGAGGAAAGGAAAAAAATTAAAAAAAAATAAATCTGTTTAGATCCAAAAGTCACTGGAACCTGGCTGTTGTGTCTGTGACTTTCATTTTTGTACAGGTTTCTCTTGGAATAGAAAAATATGGAAGTCTCTGGATTGGGTTTTAGGGGAGCTGGCATGTCTAGATCGGCAAGAGCAGGGAGGAATTGACCAAGGGGCAAATGTATGTCAGTAACCAAGACAACATTCTGAGGCTGGCCTTCTAGGAGTCCCCATCGAGGCAGGGCAGGGCAGAGGCTCCAGGTGGCCTTGGTGGTGACTCCAAGTGCATAGCAGTTGTGTCCTGGTGACAGCCATTCTTGCTAGCTGTCCCTTCCCAAGGGGTGGCCCAACTTCTGTTCTTCAAAGGATGCAAGGCCAACGTGGGTAGTAAGAGATCTCTGAAAAATCTCGCCCTGCTCTACTGGCAGCTACAAAGTTTTAAATGACAGTTCCCTCCTTCTAACAGAGTAGAGTGTAAAGTTCTGAATTTGGCAAGTTTGGAGCCAGCCAGGCTCCTGCCTAGGCCTCAGCTCTCTGTCAGAAGTTGGAAGCTCTACCTCAGTTGCACAAGCAGCCACAGTCTTGAGAGAATCGCCTGAGTTTGAGTCTTGATCCCAGGTCAGAGAAAGGCGGGCCACCTTTATCCCCCTGCTCTAATGCCTTAGAATAAAACTCAGGAGACAGTCCTGTAGGACCTCAGGCTGGGAGCAACTGCTCCAGTCTTTTTTGGGAGAAAATGTTGGAAAGGGAAGAAACTGGGGGGGGGGGGGGGATGTGAACTATAAGAACTAATTCGGTGCAAGGAGCAAGGAGAGACCTGTAGGTACCAGCCAGCCTTGCTGGGGAAGTTCACAAAATAAAATAAAAGTCTCCCTGAGAAGGGACCTATGTTGAGGAAAATTTGGCTGCTGGGGCCCAATGACAGATCCTGGTTAAGAACAGAAGACTCAGAACATCTCTGTGTTGCCCCTCGATTAAGCAGAGCAGAACCACTATAGAACCCTTCACTGACAGAGACAGGTCCAGCCTGAGTGGCCACTGGATTTCTTTTGGGGAGAGATGGCAATAGCTGTGTCTGCCCTACCTGCTCAGCACGCTGGCCCCTTGGTCTTTTAGCATCCAGTACTCAAAGACTTCCTCTGTCCCCTCTGAGCATCTGGGACTCTGCTCTAACACTGCTGGGTGTGGTACTCGGGGACCACAGGATGCTGTTGTGGGCTTACGGCTGCCCCGTGATCCTACCCCATTTGTGAGGGACTAGATCTGAGTTCACTACCTTCTCCTCCCCTCTCTCTTTACCCTGCTTTACTTCTAGGACTGGTGAGGCATGCAAATGAATATGGAGTTCAAAGATGGGCTTTTCTAGAAGTCTTTTGGGGAGCTCTGAAACCATCTGTGGGAAGTTTCCTTTGGCTTTCCCTTGTTCTGTGCAGGGAAGGAAGCCCTGTCCTGTGCACAAGGGTATGAATACTCGTACACAAAGCCCACCACCATCACCTTTTTCTTTTCTGTTTTCTGAGACAGGGTTTCTCTGTGTAGCCTTGGCTGTCCTGGAACTCACTATGTAGACCAAGCAGTCCCAGATTACAGATCCACCTGCTTCTGCCTCCCAAATGCAGGGATTAAAGGTCGTGCTACCCAGTTTAGGTCTTCCATTGTCTACGGAAGTCTCAGTGTGTTCTTGAGGAGCTTGCTGAGGATGGAAGGGCTTCAGGTATCCTGTTTCCTAACTTGGAGGTTGGGGTGGGCTGTCAGGGACATCAAGGAGTCTTATAGCTCTATTTAAGATGGGCTTGAGAGTCCTGCAGGTGCTGTGTGTGTGCGTGCAGATATGCATACTTGTTCATTCTGGGTTGTGTCAGGGCAATAGCAGTACCAGGTATCAGACAGGACCTATCTGGACCACTTGAGGGCAATGTTATGAGACGGAGGCAAAGGTGACCATAGTACAAGCAACGGGATTAGCCTTCATTCAACTTTGTTCACTGTTCATCTGGAGTCTTGCCTGTTCTGTAGATGCTCTAAGAGGAGGTCCTGAGCCTGGTTCTCTTAAGCCTCAGAGCAGATCAGGCCCCCAGTCCTCTTCCACAAGCCATTCTGGTCTGAGGACAAGGAGTGGGTAGGGGTGGGGAGATACCTCACTGACAAGGCTGCCTGAGGACAAGGTTTGCTCAGCCTACACATACACCCTGCCCCTAAGCAACACCCCCCCACACACACTCATCCTTCCACCTGCCTCCTCTGGACCAGCGAGGACTAAGATGACTGACAGTAGGTCTAGCAAGAGAGCATAGCTGTGACCTAGAGGGAGGTGTGGGGCTCCCTAGCCTTTTCCTGTGGTCTGCAAAGGTCTCACAACTCAGCATGGACTCTTGAAGACTAACTTCACAGAAAAGTCTGCAAACCTGGATCCAGCACTCTTACTGTGCTTCAGGTAGCTCTATCCCGGCCGTGGATCCTGGCCCTGCTGAAAATTTTGGGTGGCCCATCTGCAAGCTCCAGAGCTGCCACTTGTGGACCTCCCCCATCTTTGCTACAGCTAAGTGCTGCTTTGCCCTTCTCCACTCCCCCCTGTGCACACTGAAGCCCTGAAGCCCCCTCCCCATCTCTTATTTATAGATAGTTCTAAGGCTGAGGCAAGACAAAACCCAGGACCCCACAAGGAGGGCACACCATGATGCTGTGTACACACGTGGACATTGCCCCAGCACACATGGATATGTGCATGCAGATAGCCACACACATGGGTGCAGAATATGTACATACAGACACCTCCCATCCCAGCACGTTCACAAGGCTGACTCCAAGCAAGGGCATAGATCCTTGAGTACACACCGGCAGATGAAGGCCTATGAGCCTCACACAGAAGCCAAGGGGGAAGAGCAGGAATCAATCATGAGTGATTGTCCCCTGGTACCAGGCCCTGTGCATGTAGTTGCTGCTTGGACAGGGCAAGCATGAAGAAGAAGCTGGTCCAGGCCTCAAGCTAGGGATGTCTTCATCCTCTAGCTGCTCCGGGAAGAGTAAGCATGGGAACTTTGAGCCTGCCATGGAAACCACACTAAAGGGACACCAATGCTACAGGACCTACAGCTCTCTTGTTCATCCCCCTCCGGTCCTGTCCTCAGAACCCAGCTGCCTGCTCAGAGGCCATGGAGTCAGGCTAGAAGCCAGGGAAGCCCTGTTGGGTGCAGGGACTGGGCCTCTGCCACCTTCTCTTCCAGATTCAAACCCAGCCCAAGCCAAGGTAGGATAGTAGGGCACAGCATGATCCATCACTACAATCCTTCTGCCCCTGCCTCCTGCAGGGCATGTCCTGGAAAAAGTGAGAGGTCCTGGAATGGGGACTCATTTGTTTAAGCATTGCTTGAGCATCTTCTGTGTGATGTGGGCTCTTAGGAGGTGAATCATTCTGGATATGACAGCCAACCCAGAGGTCTCCTTCTTGAGAGGCAGATGTGCAGGATGGAGTGATGGGGCCAAGCGGGGGATGCAGAGAGTGAGAACCAGGATGGAGTAGCTCAGGAAGAACTTCTCATGCAGAGGGAACTGGGGAGCAGCAAAAACTGACGGATATATAGATTGTGAGCCATCTCAGAGGGCCAGATGTGGATGAGCCCCACTTTCATAGTATGACAACCCAGTGGCTGTCTGAACACAGCAATGCTGCAGGTCCAGAAGCCAGAGGAAGAACTGTATCAGTGAGCGTGGGAAAGAAGCACTGGCTTCCTGGAGTTGCTGTGAACAGAAGGGAGTATACCCCAAACCTCAGGGCGTCCTGTAATGGGGGGCCAGTGGCTACTCTAGGAACCCCAAGTATCCTGTAGGATATCCACTGAGGGATGTCAGAAGCCAGAGAGGCATCACTAGCCAGTGAGAACCAACCTAAGGCAGGAGTGCAGGGGAGAGGAGGCAAGTCAGATCAGCGGACCCCCCAAAAAATGTGAGGCATCAGGGTTCAAAGGGCTGTGGGAAGGTGAGATCCTTGGTCGACATGAGGAGAAAGACAGGAGACTAGTGTCTGCACTCTCTGCCCAGTGCACTACGGCCCTGCCCAGGTACAGGCACACACAGTCCGTGGAGCTCACAGCCGCTCAGCAGCCCGGTAGCACAGCAGAGGCAGAGTAATTTGCGACTGGCGGGCTCAGCGCCTGCCTAATTCACAGCAACACTGCTCAGCTGCTCAGGGCTTGAGCTGTCACAGCCAATTAGCCTGGGGCTGGGGAGATATGTGCTGGGGGCGGGTTGTGGGGGACCCACAACCATCGCAAAGGCTGGAGACCCGTTCCTTGATGTGAGCATTAAGTCACTAACTTTAATGCCCCCTACCTCTGTGCTGACTGCTGTGACCCCAGCGCTCTTGTCCAGTGTTTCCTCCAAGGTCTAATGTCCAGAAGACAATTAAAATCAGCTCTAGCCTGGGGGTGATTCCTCCCCATCACCTCTGACGGAGCTGAAGGACTCGACTCTGCCACCTCTCTGTCCTGCCTCCCTCAAGGCTGTCCAGTGGTCAGGTGCAAGTCACCAGAGACCTGACCTACCTCCCCAGTGCCTCCCAATAACAGCCTTCCCCTGGCTCACAAGGGCAGCCAGTTCTTTTCACTCCAAACCTGTCCTCAGAGATGAGCTGGAGACTAGAGGACTCCGAATGTGCCAGGCACGTGTGGTCTGCTTGGACTCCTTGGAGTGGTCTGGGGGATGGCAGGCACTGACTATGCTGAAGAGGTTGCTGAGGCAAGGAGGGGCAAGGGCTACTCAATGCTAGTGTGCTGTCAAGGTAGCTTCAAGGCACCCCTTAGGGGCCCTTTTGGTAGTACAGATGCCCCAGGCTCCACTCCAGATTCTCCTGATTCTCTGGCAAGACTTTTTTAACCCAAGATAGGTTACCTAGGTGTACCTAGGTGGAGGCCATCACCAAATTTCTTAAAGCAAGGCCATCATTGCTGCAGTCAGGAAAATGAGAAGCTGCTCTCTTTGCCTTGCCCACCCACTGCCCTGCCTGTTGCCCTGGTCTCGCCTGGCTGGTACCTTCTACTCCTCTGCTACAGTTGAAACAGGGGTGAAGTGGGGGAGGCTAAGCTTCGCCAAGGTGGGGTGTGACTTTGGCAGATATGTTGAGAGGGTCTCACTTGCAGACACATGCACATCTTGTGTGTCTTGGTGTGTAAGATGCAGACTGGGCTGCCCCAGGACCTGGAGCAGAGCAGTATCCGTAGGACCTGTTATATCAAGGCAGCAGGTAAGTGTTGCACCCAAAGGGGGCAGTTCAAGGGGGTGTGGCTTGGTTCAGAGGACAGAATCAAAGATGCTGAGGTGAGGCCACAAGAGTGAGCAGGAGTCCGGAGGGAGGGGGAGAAAAAGAAGGATTGGAAGAGAGGGTGGGGGAGGAAGAAAAAGAAGGGGGAGTCGGTTGGGGTGGGGGGAGAATGGAGAAGGAAAGGAAGGAGGGATAGAAGAAGGAGAAAGGGGAGAGACCATGAGGGAGTAAAAAGGAAGGAAAAGAGGGACAAGGGAGGACCTAGAGAAGAGATAGGAAGGAAGAGAGAAGAAGGATGAAAGGCTAGGAAGGAGAAGACAGAAGAAAGGTGGTTGGGAGGGCAGAGAAAGGGGGGAGGGGCAGGGGAGAACAGAGCCAGAGTGCAGAAAGGAGAGCCTGAGAAGGAAGGAGGATTTAGCTCAGGTGACTCACTGGGCATCAGCAGGGCACCTGCTTCTGTGTCAGTCAGTTTTAGGAAGGCAGCCAGAGCTGTGAGGAAAAGGGCTGCAGGCTCAGCACCCACAGCAACTTCTAGCCATCTGATGGGTTGTTCCAATCACTCTAAGCCCTGTATGGGAGCCACTATAGCTGAACCCATTTCCCTCTGTGTCCTTGGAGACTGAGTGGGCCAAGGGGGTGATGGTCTCAGCAGAGGAGGGATATGCAACCTACTGGACAGTCAGGCTGAGCCCACTCCCAGCTTTGCCACATCCCGTCAACAATAACACTGGGCTGTCCCCACCCACCCCTTCACAGGGGGCCTGCAGGTCTCTTCACAGTCCTTAGGCACTCTGAAAAGCTTTGACAAGGGAGGACACCAAACTACTGTGCAAGAGTGGCCCCCAATCCGTGATGAGAGATGTATTGGCCATGTTTATGGGGTACTTGGGGAACTAGGAACATAGCTATCTTCTGAGGATAGCTTGACTTCTAGTGCTGGGATCCAGGAATTGCCTGTCAGTAGGGATGACGCTTAGCTGAGCTCTGCCCATACAATAACCGCCTTCCTGCACTCTGCAGCAGGAGCTGCTATGTCCGTTATGAGCTTGTCTCCTGTGGGTCCTATCCAGCAGGCAAAGCCCAGCCATGACCAGTCTGGGAGTAGTGTTCTGGGGACAGTCTATCTACCCTAACCTCTTAGGATTATTTGAGTGAGGGTAGCTGGTTTGAAGACACTCTGGAGCCCTGGACTTGGGCTCACACAGAAATCAGAATCCAGAGAGGCCTGATCTTTAGAACCCAGAGAGAATTACTCTACAGGAATTCACAAAAAAAAAGTCCAGAGACATTCACAGGCTCCACTGTCTGGCATATTTTAAATATACCCACACATTAAACAACATTGGAGATGCATTGTGTGTGGCAAACAAGCAAACATTGCTTATTCTTACCTAGAAAGGCATTTGGAGAAAAGGCCATTCTCAGACGCATCTGCAGCCCCAGGACTAGAGTCCCGGGGGGAGAGAGCCAAGCAGCAGGGCTTCAGGACCCCTTCTGCTTAGAGCTCCAATTCCTGAAGACAACAAGAAAGGGGCAATTGATGGGCTTCTCCACCTTGAGCAATCAGGGACATACCCTCATCTATCTACTGGCTCGAGTTACCCACAGTTTTCCACATCTTCACTGCAAAAAGCTGCAATGAGCAGTGAACAACAGGAACTCAGATAATAGAGAGTTGAATGGACAAAGACTCAACAAAGCAGACAAAACATATGTTTGAGATAGAATCTCAAGTATCCCTGGCTGACCTTGAACTCTATATAACTAAGAATAACCTTGAATCTCTGATCTTCCTGCCTCTACCCCACCCCCAGAGCTGGTGTGTGCAACCAAACCAGGTTTTTGTTCATTCTCGCCCTGTACTAATTGAACGACATCCTTATTGAATGCAAATTGAATTTCTATCTTATGAAAATCCAGAGGCTGACGGTTATGATGGCTTCCTGAAGCACTCTGACATTCAGGCTTCTTCTACCTGGGTCTAAGTCTCAAAGTCTTGTGGTCCAGATTAGCTGCTTCCAGGCATTGCATCTTATTCTAGGAAGGAGAAAGAAACCATTGCTTCTTGTATGTTGTTGGGGGTTTTTGTTTGTTGTTTTGAGAAATGGTCTTACTTAGCCTAGGCTGGTCTTGAATACACAGTTTAGCCAAAGACTTTCTACTAATCTTCCAACAAAGACCTGGAAAGCTCTCATATGTTAAGGAAGACCTGGCCACCTATGTCTTATGATCAGAAGTCAGCCACATGTCCTTTCTTGGCTGTGGGAAAGCTCAGGAACCATAAGTTTTAGTTGCAGAGTCCTTGTGGGAAGGCCTTAGAAAGCAGAGTGAGTGATCCCACAGTTCCATCCAGGAACTGAAACTAGGGCTTGTGGGGGCGGGAAGAGTAGAAGTAGGGGGTCAACCCAGCTGAGAGGATGAGAGAATAACTAGGCTTTCAGTGTATAAGATGTTACCTGAGTAAGGGCTGCGGGCTATGGACCTCCTTGCTTTAGAGAAAGCTTCAGACAAGCTAGCCACAGATGTACTCCAAGACACTCCTAACCACCACCAAGTCACTGTGAGAACACTAGAATCTGTGGATCAGAGATGGAGGGAGGATGGTGACTGGAATGAGGGATGCATGGATGGTTCAGAATGGGTCTGTGGATATATGTATGCATGTATATATGAAAGTATGTATGCATGTATGCATGCATGTATGTATATGTGCATGCATGCATGTATGTGTGTGCATGCATGCATGGATGTATGTATGCATGTCTATATGTATGCATGCATGTATGTATGTACATATGCACGAATATATGTGTGCATGCATGTATGGATGGATGGATGCACATATGTATGTGTGTGCATGGGTGGATGAGTGTATTGATGGGTAGAATGGTGGACTGTTGGATAGGTTGGATAGAATAAATGGGTGGGTATATGGATGGCTGAGTGGATGTATAAGTAGATGGGTAGGCAGGTGAATGGACGGGCAGATGAATGAGTGGGTGGACATGTGACTGCATGGATGGTAGACATGTGGATAAGTGAGAGGAACTTGTAGAGAGGCAAGCTGAGTGGGAAGGTTAGGTATAGAGAGCCATGGGCAACTCCAGGTTCACACAGCAGGTCTCCTCCCTGCCGTGCCCACCTCTTCATTGTCCCTTTCAAATCTCACCTACTTGTGCCCAGAACGCCTATGGCTGCAGCGCACTACAGGGCCCCTGTCTATCATTTTTCTTGGCTCTTCTTGCCGTCGGATTCACCTGCTGGTCTCCAGCACCTGCCCTGACTGTCACACTGTTAGCAAGGGAGGCCAGTGTGTGTGCTTACACTATTGGCTCCTGAGCCTCCCGGAGAGCCTGGCCCAAGAAAGATGGCAAGACCAGCAAAGGCTCTTCCCGCCCCCACTTAACCACCTCCCTCCATTCTTCAGAACTCAGAACATTTCCCCATAGCTGAGCTGCTCCCCACTAAACGCTCTGTGGCTCCTCCTCCACTCGGGTAGGCCTGGGTAGCATTGCTGGCCTTGAACCCCTCCCTCTTGTGACTTGTCCCCTAGAGGGCTTTCCCGGTTTCTTGTGGTGAAATGACACTGTCTGCCCACTGATGGTGTCCCTCTGTACCCCTCCCACCAGCAGGGTCTTGATTCCACTTGTTGTTACCAGATCTGCAGCATTTGGAGCTTTCCCCCAGCCACACTGGATTTGGGCGAGCCTGTCTACCTGGAGGCTCACTCGTCGACTCCTGCAAGGCCAAGGAGGCCCTGGTGCTGTCCATCTCCAGGGTCTCTTTGAAGACCCTGACACTCATGTTTCCACTGCAGGTGCAGCAAGTTGGGTCTCCTGGATCATCCCTGCATTTTAATGACACCCCCACTTTCTGTCTATCTATTGTTTGTCTTCTAATCTTGCCGGTGAGTAATTTCCCCGTTAAACTTTCTCTGGCTCTATGATTGTGTATCTCCCCTCCTCTATTGCCAACTCGGCCACTTTGAGATTCTTTGACTTTGGAGAGATGTTGTGACCTCATTCAGCCTCATGCCTTTTATAGTAGTCCTGCTGACCTCTGGGGTCAAATAGCGAGGCTGAGCACCCTTGCATCTCTCAGGGCCTGTGCTGTCATTGTGTTCTGGTTTTTCAGGCTCCATTTCTCTAACTATTTAGTCTGTTCCATATAGGGAACATTTTTACTTATTTATTTATTATGCTTCAAATTATGTATATGCATGTATGCCTCTGTGTGGGGTATGTGCACATACATGCAAGGGTGCTGCAGACTCCCGAAGTTGGAGTTTCCCATAGTTGTGAGCCACCTGACAGTTCCTAGCGTGGGTTCTGGAAACCAAACTCAGATCCTCTCAAAGACTGGTATGTGCCTGCTCCTAACCACCAAGCCATTCTCCAGCCCCACATTTGTGGATATTTTATCATCTGCCTGTTACCTGCTCATGGTCAGCTGTCCTGAGTTAGTTATAAGTAAGACACAGCCTTATGGCTTCCCAGAGGAGGCCAGGTGTTGTTGAGCTAGGGCCAGCCTATGGTCTAGCAGCTTCTTGGATATCACTGTTGCCAGTGTCTGGTCATTTCTCCACGGCAGTGGGAATCTCTCAGAGGAGGTTTGTTCTCCCTTCTACCCAAGTGAGCAACTCTTAGTGTCCTTGATGAGAGGAAAAGGAGCTGAGTCTGGAATGTCACTAAATCCCTTGTGTTCAGTGAGGGCCTCCTGCCTGTCCTTAGTAAACTTGGTCCCAGGAGTCCCCAGGAACTAGAGGGAGAGGGTCTGGTGGCTGAAACCACAGAGGTCCACCAGAAGCCCTTGGTTCACTGTCCCTTCACCCTCAAGAGTCTCTGCCATGTTCCAGCTTACCCTTATTCCCCACAGACTACACCTCTTTCCAGACTCGACCTTTTGACACAGGCCACTGAGTCTAGAGGATGTCTAAGTTCTTGGAATTTGCAGGACACGGACATTGTCCCAGGAGCGCAGGACAGGGTTTTCTGACGGCTTTGGAGTTCCGTATGTGGGAGTTCTGGATGTGGGGCTGAGGAATGGCTGTAGCATCTGCCTATAATAGGCCTGAGGCAAGCCACCCTTCACGCCACTCTGGGGCAGCCCATCGAGCTGTGGTGTTAAGGCTCTGGCTGCTGCCCACTGGCCATCCTCTGTCCCCATTAAGGGACAATAGGGAATAAGCACTTTTCTTTCTTCATTTCCCCTGCTGTCTGCTAATATCATCTTGATGATAATTTCTTTTAATGGGCTATTTGTGGTAATTATGATACACTGGGTGAGTAATTGTATGTGACTCTGAGAACCCACCATGGGCAAGGGAGGTCCATAGGCCTCCACACTCCTGGCCTGCCACCACCCGCAGCCCTGGCCCCTTGGCTCTGCTGAGGCTCCAGGCTCTGTACCTCCCCAACCCCCCTGCTCCAAGCTTGGGTGGAGCTATAGTCCTGGAAAAGCAGCCTGCTTTCTGCTGGGGATTTCTCCTGGGGTTGGAGAACAGTAAAGGGACCCTACTCATAGAGGATGTCAGGGCCCTTCTGGCTTTTCAAGTTATATCCTGGCTAGCCTGTTTGGTCTAGTCTAGCAACAAAAAGCACCGAGACCTGCCTAGTGCCTCAGCTAGCCTTTGGGGAAGAAGGCTGCCCAGGTGGGAGTTTCAAGAACAGCAGGAGTCATGCAAGGTAGATACTGGGAGGACTTTCTCTCCAGGCCTTCTGTGTGGAAGATGTTCTTGCCCTCTCACTGGGCTGGGAGACTGGTTTCTGCCCTCCCCTGAGGCTCCTGCTTCTTCAGTGAGTACTGCCACTCTCTGCCAGCCTATGGCGGTCTCTCCAGGTCTCATCACTGACAGGCCACCAAGGATTAGGACCTCCCATGGGCCAACATGCCAGCTCAAGTAGACCTCCATGGTCAGCCGGAGTCCTGTCGTGAGGTTTTCTAGCCACAGGGGAGAGGTCAGGAAGGTCTGGAAAGGCCCCAGAATCCATCTAGCCTCTGACCATGACCTCTGACTCACAAACATCTTCTAAGAACACTGGGGTCCTGCCTTCTCTCTGGACAAGGAGAGGCCTTGACACCCTAAGCCCGTGTTCAAGACAGACTGCTAGAGACCGAAGGGTGTCGATAGGCAGAGCTCTGTAGGGCAGGGTGGGTTGTAAAGGCATCAGCCTTAGCTGCACAGTCTCAAAGCCCCTCATCCCTGCTCTCGCATCAGTACCACCACTCCACCATCACTGCCACCATACCACCACCACCCTAACCACTACCATCACCACCCTAACCACCACCACCATCACCACCCTAACCACCACCCTAACCACCACCACCACCCTAACCACCACCACCACCACCCTAACCACCACCCTAACCACCACCCTAACCACCACCACCACCCTAACCACCACCCTAACCACCACCCTAACCACCACCACCA
>NW_021605548.1:634107-677608 GCF_004785775.1 Grammomys surdaster
GGGGGGGAGGGAGGCAAGGAGAGAGTGGAGAGTCCTGGGAAAGTTGGGGCGGGATGAGCCTGGAGAATGCCCTCAGCTGGCCTCTGGGAGGAGCATCTTGGGCCTTAGGACACTATTGAGGAGCAGCTAAGCAGTGAGGATTAGGGAGATCTCACACTCTACAGGGTCAGCTGGGCCGGGGCAGACTAGTGCTTGGGACGGATTTTAGCAGCAGGTGAAGGTCCAATCCCCGGAGATCGGGAGGACCAAGGCGAAAGGGCTTGTGTTGGAAGACAGGACCCTGGCACTTGCTGCTCCTTTGCTCTCCTCCAATCCCTGGCATTGGCATATCCTCCGCCCAGCGATAGTACCTCGAGGAAGAAGGGACCCACATCGCAGCCTGGGCTCGGGGACTTGGGGCTTTGGGGACAGGATGGGAGCGCAGGCTGGGCCCAGTTCGTGGCCTGGCGCGGTTCCATCGCCGACAGATGGCGGCATGTGAGGGGGTCCGGGCGCAGCAGAGAGGGGTGTCAGATGGCGCCGCCAGAGGAAGCGCAGGGGCCCTGGGCTCTGCGCATCTGGAGGGGCTGCGTGCCCGCTGCGCCGCGCGGGTGGCAGGGGAGGTGACACGATGAACTGCCACCGCTAGTGCCCCGGGCTGTCCTAACCCGGGCAAGTGGGATGAGGTGGGAACCGCGGATCACACAGCTGTCTGCACGCAGCTGTGCGCCTTTGGAAGACAACCCTTGCGCACGCGTTTAAGCCTGTGCGCGGGGTGGGGGGTGGGGGGTTGGTGGGGGTGGGTGGGCTGAAGTACAGAGCCAAAGGAAGAGGACAGTCGGATGTTGTCGGATGTGCGGCATCGAGTTCACAGATCCTCCACCTCACTGTTTATAGCCCACCTACCTGCTTTCAGCTGACCTTGTGACCGTGAACAATGTGGGTGGAGTAGAGATTGGATCCCAGGAGATTGGGGAAAAAAGTAATTTCAGTAGCAGAAACATAGGGGTGGGGACAAGTTCCTGTCCCTTGGGAGCTCTCTCTGATCTGAGCTTTGAGTACCTAATCCAGCTGCTGTGACTTTGTCCCTTGCTAGAAAGGGAGAAACAGCCCCGTCTCCAGTGAGTCTGGTGCCAGAAGTCCCTCCCTAGGTATCCTGCAGAAGTGCTTTGGTCTACAGCAAGCTGAGGGCACAGCCTAGCTGGCACAATACAGAGTGAGCGCTATTTAACCCAGGCAGAAGCTTCCTGAAGATTGCGTTTGGCCTAGCAGTGAATCCCTCTCCAGGGGATCCCTGAGGAATTTGAGATGGGACCGCTGGACAATTTCAGAGACTCCTCCCACCTCCCCAGGCCAGGGCACCGGACTACGGCTTGACCAAATGTGCAGGTGGTGCCATCTGTCCCTAAAATCCTGGGTGCTGGACTCTCCCAACAGAAGGGCAAATGTCATTCTCTTGCAGATCAGATAGAGAGCCTGGTCAGGGTGGATGTCAGAGTACCCGGAAATGAGGGAAAACTAAGGAGGAAGCAGGTTACAAGTGAAGCAGCCACAGGAGAGTCACTACACTATCCGGGTGATAGGCACACAGGAGAGAAGGCTCAGAAAGGGTGAGATGATGCCAGTTGGGTGGGGTCAGACCACATGTAGGCAGGACCCAAAGCTGAAAGCCTGAGAGTGGAAAAGGGAGGAGGGGGGAAGACACAGGCATAAGGAGAGGGAGGGAGGGGATGAGAGAGAGCTGGACAGAAATGGGGGGGGGTTGACTCTGGCTTGCTGGATGGTATGTATATGCCCAGTGTGACCAACTGGTCTGGTAACTAGAGCCAGAGGTGACAAGGACCCCACAGGGGTAAGGGGATAGAGGCTTGTGTTCTGCAGTGGAGTGTACCCCCAGATCCCCAGGTGGTATAGAGCCCGTTAGGTAGCAGCACACAGTTCCCTTGCAGCTCAGAGCCTCTATGGAAGGGCAGGTGGTTTCTCACCAAGGGAGGTGCAGGCCTCAGTGATGGCGGTGCACCATGGCTTTTGGCAGCTGTTAAAAAAAAACAATAAAAAACAAACAAACAAAAAACCTGACCACATCCCCACCAAAGCCACACGGTGTTTCCAGTAGCTTTGTCTGTGGTGAAGCAGCCAAAGTACTCTGAAATCAAGTGATGCATGAATGAATCACAGCCCATCCTAACAAGAGAAAATGACCCAGCACTGAAAAGAGGTACCCTGCGAAGCTTTGGATGTGGCTTTGGGGTTGTGACCAGTCACCACAGGACTACAAGCTAGAACCACTGTATCACTACAACGCAAGCTGTGGCTGACAGGGCGTGCAGCCCCCCCCCCCCAAGGGGACGTGGAAATCCTCACTCATTTGTCTACAATCTAAGACAGCTCAAGGAAATAACGCGATTAATTATGTGTATTAGAGGAAGCTGCGAAGGGGCATTTGGGTCTGGCATGGCTCCTGCCTCTGTTGGCGGGAACACAGGCTTGGGGATCTACCTGTCCCTAGGGTCACAGGTAGAGAGCCAGGGCTTGAGTACCGACCCAAAGGGGCTGGGGGTGGAGCTGTGGTTTGTGCCTGCCTCCGGCCTTCTGTCCCGGTTTGCCTCCCCCTCCCCTCTGCTCTCCCCCTCCCTTCCCCTTTCTCCTTCCTATTTTCCCCTCCCCTCTCCATCACCAGGGCCAGCTCCCCTGATGAGCTGATCAATGCTCATCACCATTCGTGGAGATTCTAACTCAAGTGTGGCATCTCAATCAACATTGCTGCCGTCCGGAGCTATCGATAAGCTGCTTGTGGACAAATGAGCTCTTTGACTAGCCCTTGGCCGCCATAGAGCTGTTACCTACCTGGGCTCCGTGCGCCTTCTAGTGGCCATGGGAGTGAAACACAGCCTAGAAAGCTATGGGCGGAGTGGAAGGTAGCGTGAAGGAGACGATCTTGGTGGGCAACCTGTAGGAGGCGCAGCAGAAGTCCACCCGGTATGGCCTCTGGTCCCTGATCCTTTCCAGTCACGCCCTACACAAGACACCTTCATAAGACACCAGAATGGGGCAGTGCTGCACACTTTAATCCCAGTACTTAGGGACTGAGGCATGTGGTTCTTCGTGAGTTCAAGGCCAGCCTGGTCTCTAGCTTGTTTTAGGCCATTCAGAGATACAAGGGGACAAACAAACAAACAAACACGAAGCACCACAAACAAACAAAAGGCACCAGAACATACCATTCCCTACCTGTGCAGAACACTCCTCCTCCCCCCAGTCTCTAATTAGTATGTCCCACAGTCCCTCAGTCCCTTGGCTGGCCCCGTGCTTGTCTCCCTTGTGTTCCAGACCACCCTGCTGCTCACATGTCTGCCTCGGGACTTTCACATGTGCAGGTCCCTAGGTGGACACTTCACCATATCTGTAAGGTCCTCTGCTTCTGATCCCACCTAGCCTACATCCCAGCCTTGCAGCCTGCACACCAGCCTCGGGCTGTTCCAGAAGGTGGGAGCCCTTTGCTGGCCGATAGTTAACCTCAGAGCTTGGTGCATAGTATGTCCACTATTGACTGAACAGACGAAATAGCCAGGTAAGAGGAGGGGCAGGAGAGCCTAGTGTTCACAGACCTGAGCTCGGAGTCTCCTGCAGGATGCTGACACCAGCTCCTATCCTCATCAGAGCTTAGCTTCTCACTCGAGGAATGTCCGGAGCCATCTGTTGAGGCCAGAGCTCAGGGTTAGGTCCTTTCTAGGGGAGCGCTGTGGAGGCAGCATGATAGGATTTTTGGTAGACAGCGTAAAGGCACCCGATCCACTAGGGGGCACTGTGGAGGCAGCATGGTGGGATTTTGGCAGACAGCGTAAAGACACCCAATGCACTTGAATCCTAGGAACACAAGCAAGCTCTGGGGCTGTGAGGAACGTCAGCCCCACCTCGTTACCCCTTCCTTCTCTAATATGGCAGAACTGTGTGGCTAGTCTGGAGGGGCAGAGATCAGAGGCCTCGTTCACCCTCCTCAGCTCCTCATCCTCCTGGTAGAAAGCCTGGGACAGCTAAAAGGTGAGGAGACTCTCTGGCTCCCACAATGCCGACCTACCTCAGATGTCCCTGGCCTCTGGGACCCCTGGGACCTCTTCGAATACACTACTTATCCGTGCTGACTTCTGAACCAGCTAGTCCTCCTCCATCCTATTGGTTGCCTGGGCTAGGCATGGCAGGCACCTTCTATGTTCATGGTCAACTCTGTTTTGTTCTCTGCCTGGGTCAGTGACACCTGAGCTATGAGGGTTCCACAGTGGGTGTGTGTATGCAGGGGTGATCCTGCTGCCAACTCCCCTCTCTCCTTCCCCAGGTCTCAGCAGAGACTAGTAGGTCCAAGGTCAGTGGACTTCATATTGACAACGTCTCTCCACCTTAGGCTGTCTGGGGGAAGGGAGGAGGCTGCTTGGCTCGATATGGCCCATCTTGTGAGACAATAAATTTGGCCATTGACCCAGCAAGCAGACGTCGATAAATGAACGGTTAATATAAACATTGTCCTTCCCAAATTAATCTGGGCTGTGGGGGTGGGCCTGGGAAAGTGGGAAGCTGAAATATGGAAGGAAGTCTGAAGACGGGAGCATGGGTGGGAGTCTCTCAGCCTTCTCACACATCCCTCTGGGAAGGCAGGTGTGCCTTTCTCCCTCAGTAAGTGTGCTCTGAGGTGGGCATCTGCTCTCCTCATGCAGAAGCACAAAGGGAAACAGCAGGGCCATCCCAGCCTAGGTGTATCTCCCTATTTCTCTTACCCTTGATGTTACTTGAGATATGTTTAGCCGACAAAGGTTCACTGCTATACAAACACATACCTTGGAGTGTCTTTGTTTTCTGGGGACCCTAGTGTGGAAAGTAGACTTATCCAGCCTGCGATGGTCACCCCTACTTTCTGATGTGGGACTCAGATTCACAAAGAATGCTGGCATGCTCAATAGCCTCAGGTAATTCTATGGTCTGTGTTTTCCATGGAGAAGCCTTGTGGTGGTTTGAATGAGAATGACCCTCATAGGCTCCTGTAGTTGAATACTTGGTCTGCAGTTGGTGGAACTGTTTGAGAAGGATTAGGAGGAGTGGCCTTGTTGGAGGAGGCGTGTCACTGGGGGCGTGTTTTGAGGTTTCAAAAGACTCATCCCATTCCCATCATCTCTTTCTCTGGTCAGCTGCTCCTGCTGCCAGGCCTCTGTTCTGCCTCTAATGCTCTGAAACCATATGCCTCAAATTAAATGTTTGTTTGTTTGAGGCAGGATTTCTCTGTGTAGCTTCAGCTGACCTGGAACTCACTCTGTAGACCAGAACTCTGGCTTTGAAGTCACAAAGATTTGCCTGCCTCTGCCTTCCCAGTGCTGGGACTAGAGGCGTGTGCCTCCACCACCCAGCACATTAACTGTCTTTTTAAGTTGCCGTGGACATGGCGTTTTGTCACAGCTACAGGGAAGTAACTGAGACGAGGCTGGAGGTGCTGCTAACTTGGAGTGGCACGGACTGTCGCCCAGAGCACTGCTCTGCCCTCTGCAGTGTGGCTTCTGGTACCTCTGGGACCTGGGTTGAGGTGACACCTCCCCAGAAGTCTTCTAAAATTATAAAGCACATCTATAAACAACCATGGCCCATGCGCAGGCCTGGGCCTTGGGTAGCTGCTGAGCCAGGCCAGGCAATATCCTGCATTAAAAGCTGCTTCACATCCCCCCACCCCCCGAGAAGAGCAAAGGAGACACCAGCTATTCCTGAAGGCCCAGAGAAAGTTCTTGGAAGCCCCCAGAATCTGGACAGTGATTCAGGGGTTCAGAGAACACACCAAGAGAGTCTAGAAGAGCAGGTGGCCTTCTTGCTTTGTCTTCTGGCACCCAGCTGTATACAGCTGGTCTCCCATGTCCCGGGTGTAGGTCTTAGGAAAACTGAGGCCCAGTGCTCCCTGGATGGGCTGTGAGGTGTGGAAGGCCCACTCATTAGATAGGCTGCTGGAGACACAGGCAGATGCCCATAGGTTGTGGTCTTCCTCCAGGTAAGGATGATGGTACGGGCTGGAAGCTTGCATGATACTGTCCCTGCTTCAGAATGAGGATCCAACTCCCTCCAGGCACTCCCCCTTCTGGCTTCCTCTGTGGGAAAGCTGCCTTCAGAAGCTCCCAGCACAGAGCAAGGTGGAGGACCCATGATGGATGGGCACTGGGGGGTGGGGGGGGCTTGGCCTGCCCTGACTGGCCAGATGGGAAGTAGCTGTCAGCACCTAATGGGCCTGTGACAAATGGGGTGGGGTTCAGTGGAAGCTACCTCTCCCTGCTCCCAGAAAGGCTCCAAGGCTGGGATATTTCCAGCCCAAAACACAGGAGTCATTATGTGAGTCTGGGGAAGCCCAGGAGAGGGCTGTATCCGTTTCCGTGGTTCCTGGGTGGGGGTGGGGGGTGCATTTCCAGGATGCCCAGAATGGACAGAGGCAATTGGGTGGGGGCTGGGGCCTGAGGTGGGCTTCCAGTGGCCCACGCCCTACTGACTGGCCAAAGCAACTGCTGAGCTCAGCGCTGGCTGACCCAGGGCTTTAGGGACCATTAAAAACATTCTGGGCTGCCGGCCGCCAGAGACATCAATCTGTGCTGGACACAACACTGCTTCCCTCACCTCCCCCGTGCTTGCTCCGGAGCCTCGGCTCTCCGGCCTCATTTTGGCCTCTTAAGAGACTCCTATCCTCTTAGAGGAGGGCCCCTCTGCCCTGCCGCGTGAGAGACACCTATCTTCAGAGCCTCAGGGATATATGCTGCTGAGGGCTACCCTGGGGAACATTCTGGGGGGTGTCCCTCTGACAGGAGGCTCTAGAGGAGGTGCAGGAGAAGGGAGTGTCCAGCTAGGGAAGTGCCATCAGTGTGTCAGAGGACCAGCATGGGAAGCTGGGAAGCTGGAGGGACAGTGGGGATGATCCTACGCTTAATGTCACTGACCTTTGCTGAAAATGGCTCAGGGGGAACTTTGAGGTACTTTCTAATAGGCTGTGGAGGTTCAATTCCAGCCTGTCTGGGCAGGATCTGGAGTAGTTGTCTGACTATATTTCCTGAGCTTGGGTGGGGTGTGGCTCCCCAACCGAGGGCCCTAGAAGTTGAAGAGGCAATGATAGAGGTTGCTGGGCGCAGGCAGCAAGTGTGGCCCCTGGGTCTCATTCACTGCTCCGAGGAGGAACAACAGAGGAATAACAAGCCAGGGACTGTCTGGGAGGCTTCTGTGAATGCTCTGTGTAATTCCATGGAGAGGAACCATCTGGGCCTGACTTAGGAGTCTTGTGGACAGAACAGGTCTAGGGGGACATGCCATTGTCACCCAGAGAGCCACTTACAAGGGAATAAAGCAGGCTGCGCACAGGGGAAAATCTACCTGCGGGAAGGGCACTTCATGGTGGCAGTGTGGGATTTAGTCCCTATTTCCTGTGCTTGTGCCCAGTCTGTAAGAGAACCCGAAAACATCACCAGGTGGAAGGGAACAAGCCAGGCCAGAAGGATCACTGGGACACTGCTGTCACCAACCTTCATGGTGCCCTAGGATCCCTGAAAGGTAGTGGCAGAAGACAGGATGCTGATGTGGCAGGGAGCATGGCTGAGATAAAGGAGCCATTTTGTTCTTCCTGTCCTGGGTTGCTGCATCCCAGGGTTCCCAGTACACTGAGCCAAGGTTGCTGACCTGGCAGGGGCAGAGGGCAGGCTGCCACTGAGGCCAAGACGGGCGCCGCCAGCCCAGAGGATTTAGAGGGCTGCTCACTCACCATTGATCGGCCAGGAGGCTCTTCTGAGGTGTATGATGCTGCTTGTCCTGGTCAGAGGAAAAAAAAAAAAAAACGGCCTTGCTCTGGGCTAATTGATTGATCCTCCTCTTATATTCAGGAAGCTCAGTTCCAAGAACAGGCAAGTCCCAGGCTCTAGTCAAGCCAGGCATGAGGCGGGGAATGCAGGAGGCAACCTATAGCCTCTCCAAGGCAAAAGGCACAGAGTCCCTGCTCTCCATAGGAGCAACTACAGGACAGGGGATAAACACTGGTGGCAGGAGGGTGGGGGCTGCCTTCATGTAGATGCCACCAACTGCCCTGAACATTTCCAGGAGGTAAAAGGGTCAAACCTGGCTGGACGCCATATGCTGTGTGATCCTGGCAGGTCTCAGAGCCTCTTTGGGTGCTAAAACAGGAGCTCGAGTCTAGCCCAGGACTTGTGAAGTAGATCAGAGTCCCAGGTACCTCCCCTCTGTCCCTCTAACCACTTCCTCGAAGCAGCCAGGTGACTTGTTGGTCCACAGATCCTCTTCTGCATCAGGTGAACTGCCCGCCTAGCCTCCTCCCCTTCCCACCTACTCAGGCAGCTACTGAAGTCTCTTCAGCCCTCCTGGGGAATTCCTAAGCATTCTTCAAAACCCTCTTCTTTCCTGCTTTGGGTTATTGTGTTCTGGTGCCTGAGCATCCAGCAGCGGGTGGTGTCTTTATCCATGGGAGGTCTGTGTTACTCCCTGGTCCATCAGGATGGAGTGTTTGCCAAGGGAACCATTGGGCCCAACTCTTCCACGATGAGCAAAGACTTAGGTCAAGTGAGCAGAGACCACATGTATTATAAAGCACAGAGGTTTATACTTTGAATCTGTGCTCCTCTGGCCCTGGCTACTGCCAGTGAGGAAATCGAGGCCAGATGTTGCTGAGACAGGAGGTGGACATCTCCATGGGAACCTGCCTCCCCCAGACTCTCAGACATCTAGTTTCCTAATAACGGGATCCAGTCCTGCAACCTGGGAAGTCATCCTAGCCATGACACCCGACAGGCAAAGTCTCTGAGGTCAGGCTAGTGCCCTAGGTCCTACACTGTCTTCACGAGTCCACCTCAACGGACCTGGGTCCTCAGAGGAAACGGCAAAATGGGGGAGGCCTGGATGCCACGAACCGATTGTCTGGCCTCTATGTCAGGATGGCGCCCTGGTATGGCTATGGGGCCAGGTCAGCATTGGTCAGCATTGCCTCTCCCCAAGGGGCTGAGACCAGCAGGGGTCCGGATGATCTGCTATTGATGAGAAGGGCAGGAGGGAACAGGCCCGGCCTGGGTCAGCAGATCTGCTATGCACAGGATGTGCCTGGCTATTGATCGAATAGACACAGGCTGGATTGGGCTCTTGGGGGTTAGTCCATTCAGACGCAGTCATGGGAGCAGGAGTGTTTCTCCACCATGAGTGTGTGATGTTTTCCAGTGCTTAAGCTACTGCTCCAAAGGGCACCTGCACAGAGGATACCTGGCCCTCAGCTCCATTACTAGCAACCAGGCTGCGGCTGTCTTGCTGATTGGTTAGCCTTGGATGCCCCAGGACACAGACACTCCTGTAGAGACCATGATGCTAGTGAGGGGTGGGAGGAGAACCCCAGGCGGCATGAGATCCATAGGCCAGAGAGGGAAGTAGGCACAGGCATAGAGAGGGGGCAAGGGTCCCCAAATGCCGTCTTGAACCCTGAAGACAGACATATGAGGGAGCTGCAAGAGGAGACCCTGACAGGCAGGACAGCAGATGTGTCAGATGTGAGGAACTTTGTCGATGGTGACTTGGATTCTGCTGCTGGCCCTGGGAAACCTTCAGAATGGGCTCATGCTCAGGTGGGGCTACTCCAGTCCTCTGTCTGTCTGTCTGTCTGTCTGTCTGCATGACTTGCAGCTGGTGTGCATGGCCACAGATCAATAGTGGGAAGCTGGTTGATTGGTGGGGTCTGAGAGCATGTGGAGTCTCTCTAGGCTGCAGACAGGGCCTTGGGCTGCCCACACTTCCAACCCAACCTCCACCACTAATGAATTGGGAATTAATCTAACAGACCTTGGCAAGCAGTCTGGCTCCAGGGCACTTGGTGAGGAGTGAGCATGTGGCTGGGTTCTCCTGATAGGCTATTACCACCCCACCTGCTTTTGGGGGCAGGAGCCAGGACTAAGCCCAGCCGGGCAGTTGACACCACATGACACATCTCCCACACTTGAGACACTGTGGTAAAGTGATGGAGTGAGAAAAGAAACCAGATAATTCCTTTGGCAGCTTTGGGAGCTGGGTTTTCTGGAATGTCAGTCTACTTACACAGTATGGTCTGGAGGCCATATGACCTCTGCCAGAGCAGTGTCAGTCAAGGGGGATCGTGAGGAGCAGGGCTTGGGTATGGGTGGCCCACAAGGCTCCTGGGGGACACTGAATGCCAGGTAAGCTTTGTCATCATGAGCTTTCCTCAGAAACGTTGTCCTGCCAAAGGCCATGCCCAAGGGGGACCCCCAAGGAAACCAGTGTAGGTGTCTGCTCTACCTTCCTTCTAGGGTCCCAGGGCTGCTGTCAGGATGGCAGTGAGCATCTCAAGACAGTATTCCATAGAGAGGGAAAGGAGGGGTTTGTCACTTTAATGAGAAAAATCCATCCAGTCTCTTAGCCATGTACCTGCCTGATAGAGGGCACAGAGCAATCTCAGACATCTGGTTTCAGCCTGGCCCAGCAGGTGGCTCAAAATGTGGATGTGGGGAAGAAGCCCCCACTCCACCCCAGGCAAGCCTGTCTGTGGGCCTCCTTAGACCTCCTGTTGAACAGGTCCTTTGGCCTCAGCATGCAAGCTTGTCCCATGTGTCTCTGGCTTCCCACCTTCCATGTGCCTCTTCGGCCTCCCTGCCATTCCCAGCAGCCCTACGCTTCCTTAGCCTCCTTTGGCTGTTTTAGGCTCCTCCCTCTGCCACCCTGGATCTATCTAGCTTCTGCAGTCCTCTTGCTGGCCTCCCTGGATTGTCCATCTCTCATATGGCCTAGATATAAAGCCCTGGGTCCCAACTGTCCTCCTGTTTGCATAAAAAGGGACAGGAAGGTCACCTGCTTTTGTAAGTAGTTTGTCCCCAAGTGAGAACTGCCCAGTTCCTCAGAGTGCCTAGCCCTCCCTGTGGTCACCTTTATGGCCCAATGACCTTCTCCCATTAACAGCTTACAGCGTTGTTATGACAGCTACTAGCTAGTGTCTACCAGCCTTGGCCCTATCACCCACTGTCTTTGTACCGCAGCACCCTGACAGGTACCACGGACCTGGTGATGCTCCTATGACCTCTCTCCTAGTCACCTTATCTTCGTGTCCTCTCTCCTCAGAGTCGCCTCACGCGGTGGTCATCCCATCTCATGGTCACTTCATCCTTATAACAGTCACCTTGCTCAGTGCTCACCCAGTTCACCCCATGATCACCTCACTCCGTGGTCACTTAACCTCCATGGTGACCTCATCCCATGATCACTTTGTCCTCACAGGCGCTTTCTCTACACGGACACCACCGTTTGCCACCAGCAACCCAGTCGGCCTAACTGGCATTCACAGAGGTCTGCCCTTTCACCCTGTGGCTTCCCAGGCTGGTCCTGCTCATCTGACTGAGTGTCAGGGAGCCAATGGCTCACTTCCCGGATGGGGGTCCAGGCCTGGGGCCTCTTGGGGGTCATGGAGCCAGGAGCTCTGGGCTGACAACAGGGGCAGGTGTCACTCTCAGAAGTAAACACTGCCCACTTATAATGAATGGTGGCCGCGGGGGAGCCACTGCGGTATTTAACAGCCGATATTGGACTGTGCGGCTCAGCCTGGAACAGGCGCATTATGAAGGCTAATGGATTTTTGAGGCCAGATTGATTTTTCATTAATTTGGTAAAAATCTTTTTCCTCTCCCCTATAATTCTGTCTTAAAACGCTCCCCCTGACAGTTCGATAAGTCACTCCCGCCTTAATGCACGTCTGGCTCAACGTCTGGGGCTGCGGGGGGGAGGGGAAGTCAGAGCAGCTGCCAATCATCCCCCAGGTAAATACTGCATTGTGCATGGGCATGGAGCCTGGGCCACCCCAAGGTGGACACACAGAGCAGTAGCCAGTCCAGGCTGCCGTGGACTCTCTCGCTGGGGTAGGCCTTGGCCACAGGCCTCCTAAGGCTTCTGGGATGACAGGCAAGCTCTGAGATGCCATTGTGAGGAGACCTGGGGTGGAGACCTCTCCACAAGCATAGGACCTCAGATTTGTAAGGACACTTGCTCAGCTCCCCCACAGCCCCAGCCTAAAGTCCACAATCCAGTCTGGATTCTCACAGCAGGGAGCTGCCACTTCAGTCCTACCCAAGGTTCTACATTCAGCTCTGGGCCAGCCTGGGCTATCTCCCCATTTTCTAGCCCATCTTGAGTTCCTCCTCTAGATGTTCCTAGACTCCACTTCTGGGTTAGGCAGTCCTTCCTTCTTCTGTACAGATGACACTTGGGCTTCGGGTGACTATGGCCTTTCCATCCAGCCGAAGAATACACCCAGTATTTACTTCATTACTTTGGTGTTCACTCGAATGCCAGCACCAAGAGGTCCTGCTAGAGCGGTCCACCATTTCTAGTGCTACCCCACTTCCTGGAGTCACAGCCTCCTCGTTGTCTAGGCCCAGACTGGACACTAAAGTATCAGAAATGGTAAAGAAGACATAATACATAAAGGTGTTGATGCCAGGGATAGCGGATAAGGCCAGGCAGAGAGAAGCCAGGGAGGAGGAAGACTATTGCTTCCTGGTTTGCTCTACATGGCTTGGTCAGCTTGCTTTCTTATACTACCCAGGACTACCTGCCCAGGGATGGCACCACCCACAGTGAGCTAGGCTCTCCTACACCAATCATCAATCAAAAAACTGCCGTACAGACTTGCCCAAGGGTCCGTCTGATGGAGGCAACTCCTCCCTGAGGGTCCTTTTCTCCAGGTGACTGTAATCTGTGTCAAACTGACAGAAATGAATTAGTGTGGTGGTGGTACCAGGGAACTTTAGTGATGGCGGCAAGGAAGGTGATTTTGATGTGAGCCGTGGTGAATGGGGTAGTGGAGGTTGGACGGTGAAGCAGACCTGTGTTGGTGGGGATGGAGGCGGGGGTGGGGGGAAGCTATTGAGGAAAGAGAAGGAGGGGAGGGAGAGAGAGAAATAAAGTTGGAGAGTGAGAAGGGGATTGTGAATTGGGGACACAGAAGTGGGGAGTGAAGGGAGTGTTTTCCTAGCAGAGCAATTCTGGGGCCTCGGAGGCAGGGGGTGTGGGGAGAGCACTACCACAGTCTGTAGGGGAGAATGGGACTTGGGCCTCAGGAGTGGGTAGGGCCAGGGTTGGGGTGGAACTCCCGTTCTACCTGACACAGGAGAGCAGCATCCTGAGAACATTGATTCGGGATGAGGTGGCCACAGCCTGCTCACCTCCTCAGAACTGAGGGAAGAACTTCAGGAAGTAACTGGTGACTGGAGTCTCAGTGGCCTGTTACGGGTACAGTGGCCCAGAGGCCCTTTTCTTGAGCCAGAGCAGAGCCCTTGGTGGGCCTGGCCGGTATCCTCTGTTCTCAGAACAGGGCCAAGAACCTCTCTACCCCTGAGGAAATCAGGGTCCTGGGCCCCCAATGTCCCATGAGTTTTGTTGCCCCACCCACCAGAGATGTGGGTTTGTGCTCTTGTCGGAGAGCCGTGGCAGGATGTGATGGCTGCTCTCTGACTGTGGCCTTCTGGAGGCCTAACGTCATCTCTCTAGCCAGGCTAGTGCGATCTGGAGTGATCTAGCTCCTCCAAGGCTAGTGGCAGGTCTTTACCCCCTCTTCCTTATTCTGAGAAACTGAGGTACAACTAAACCTTTGCAACTCTGTAGCTTGGTCCTCATTTTCCCTCCCCTGGGCTGCAGTTCTTAAGTAGCCCACCCCTGTTGCCAAGCCCCTGCATCTGTCCTACGTCAGTTGCCTCTCCCCACTCAGAGCTGGTACCCAGCCAGAAAACCCCTACTATGAAATCCTGACTCAGGCGCCCCATCAGGCAGGACACATGTCTGACTTGCATCTTTACCCTTCTTCCTTGGACACCCCGACTGTGTAGTGTTAAATTTACTCAGGGATGACAGAAGTTCAGAGACTCACTTCCCTGGCCTGGGAGCTTGGTGCACTGATTTCTCCTATGCCTGCAGCTGAACTCACAAATCCCTGGCCATTGGGAACAATGAACAAAATAAAATATTGATGGGCATGGGGGTCACGTGGTAGACGGAGGTTCTGGGCTGGGCCTCAGACCCAAAGCACACATTCGAAAGGAGGGGCCTAGAAGATGGTAGCCCTGAGGCTGAGACTGAGGCTGAAGCAGGTAGCAGGGTCCTTCCACCTGGCCATCTCTATTTGACTATCCATCACCAACCCCCTACTCCACATGCACCACGCCCTCACTCCATCCCCACCCCCACTCGCTCTTCTGCGCCTCCCTCTCCCACATTAATCTCCAGGCCTCTCACTGCTGATTCAAGCAAAACAGAGTTTGCCTTTTCCCCTCTCGGCAGATTTTGTTGGCAAAGCAGAAAGGAATCACAGCATATGCACGCCTCAGCCTCCTGCCCAGGGAATCCACTCTGAAAACGAAGCACCCCTCCGTGGCGTGAGCTGCCTTGGGTTGTATGCATGGCAAGTGCGCGCAGATACCCTACTTCTATGAGCCTTGTGTTCTCCCTGCTGGCTATGGATGCTGGCTCCGCATTGGCTGTAAGGAGACAGGCAGGTCCCTGTTCTTCTCGCTCAGGCAGCACATGTGTATGACATATGTCACATGTCTTCCTCAGGTTCTCGGAGCCCTCACTAACCAGCTGGCTGGTCCTTGTTCATGACCTGAGGGTCCACCTGTGATCCACAAGAGTAAGCATTATGACTGAGCCAGACGGGGCTGCAGTCCAGAGCAGGGGGGTGGCCAAGCAAAAGCAGCCCAAGGAGAGGGGACATTGACTCTAGAGGCTGAGAAGATGCCAGCTGGGTAGGGAGGTTTGGGGAACTGTGTGGGGCAGGGTGGTAGGAGGAGATATGCCAAAACCAGGATTGCTCGCATTTCTTGGGGGGGGGTGCCCATCAGCTGGCCCACTAGGGTAGCAGTGTGTTGTTAAGATCAGGGCCAGTACCTTCCAGCATGCTGGTGTGTATTACACACAACTATTTTCCTGTCGAAAAAAGTTCACACAGAGGGTTAGGTAGGGCTTTCCTGGCCCCTCTGTCCTAGCCCAGATGGAATTCTAGACTCGGGACCCTGGTCTTGGGAGCTTTCTCACTGATTCAAGGACCTCTGTCCTGCCCAGGGACAGTGTGATCTGTGCACTCAGCTCACTCTGTGGAAGTGCAGGGATGACCCACTCAGACAGAGTGACACAGAGCTGTACTTGATTCCTTCTGGGAGGAGTCACCACAACACAGGAATGGCCTTAAGAGAGCCCCCGCCCCCGAAGTGGTGAAACTTTTGAGCCAGGGACTTAAGAGTTAAGGTAGAGAGGTCAGTTAGCAAGGGCCCGGAGAGAAGGCCCAGGCGTGGGAAGGTTAGCAGAGAGTGTGTAGACAGGCCCTGATAGCCCAGCCACTCACTGTGCAGGGGGTGAGGGGCAGGTCCGGTCTTTTTCATCTTGAGATCACCCAAGGCGTGCGCGCGTGCGTGTATGTGTGTATGTGTGTGTGTGTGTGTGTGTGTGTGTGTGTGTGGTGTCCCACACTAACTGTCCTCCACAAGATCTGCCCACCCTGTCATCCCTGATTATCATGTAATGGCTTCCTTGACACACAGTTTTATTAATAAGATTAGCAAGTATTGAGGAGCCCGAGTGGCCTTGACCATTCTGCTGAGTTGGAGATTGTCCCAGGAGGGCAGGTGAGCGATGAGGAACATACCTGGATCCCCTGGGAGCCTCTCCTACATCAGAAGAAAGCTGTACCTGGATCTTCAGGACTCACATGCTTGCACCCTACATTCACCCGATGGACCTTGACCCAGATTACTGACTGCACAGGGTGATGGGTTGCAGAGCCCTGGACTCTGTAGGCAGACTTGGAGCATAGACTCAGGTGCTCTCACCTGGGAGCCCCTGGGTAGAGGTTGGAGGTTGAAAGAATGTGAGTGGGTTGCTGACTAGGAGCTGGACTCTTCTCTTTCCTGGGCTGTCCTCAGATACTCAGATTTGTGGGGGTTGGAAGAGCTGCAGCCTCCTAGGGCTGCATGAATGGGTGACAGACACCCCCTGGTGGTCATAGAGAGCAAGTTCCTCATCTAATTTGTCGTGGGTTTTTTTTTGTTTTTTGTTTTTTTTTTTTTGTTTTTTTGTTTTTTTTTTTTCTTTCTTTTCCTAGTTCTGGGGACTGAGCCCAGGGTTTCTTGCATTCTCTACCACAGAGGTACATACAGCCTTTCTGTTTCCATCCTGGACCGTCCAGGGCCTTTGAGGGAGAGCATCTTCATGGCTTCAGCCATGTACAGCTCAGGACTGCTTCTTGCATGGTGCCCCCATCCTGTCCCTCTGGAGTCCAGGTCCTGAGCCCACCCTTCTGAGGAACCTGCCAGGACCTGCATGGGAGCAGGTGGAATGGGAAACAGGGTGACCTGAAAGTTGGGGGAATGTAAGGGGACTGGAGATAAAATGTCTTTGCTGGGCTCTTACACACGGAGAAACTGACTAACCAGCAAGGGAGGCTGGTGACCAGAAAGGTTACTATTAACCAGGCAGAATCAGGGTAGGGCCATAAGGGTATGTGCTCAGAGAAACTGGACTTGGGGATACAGTCAGGCAGCCGCAGAGTAGATGGGGCATGGCAGGGGCCAAGAGGCGTGCTGCAGGAGGATAGCACCAGCTCTGCTGCCCTCTACAGACGGACAATTGTGTGAGGGGCCCTCTGCAGAGGGACACTACATCTGGACTACACTGAGACATATCTCTGGTGGTGTAAAGTGGCTACAGCTCCAGTACCTCACTTAGCTTCCCCTCATCTGACCAGCATTTTTAATAGACATCTTTAAGCAAGGTGGGGGCAGCCTGAGTAGTCCCTCAGAGTAGAGGACAGAATCCACTGGGCACACCTGGCTAGGTGGGGCTGGTTACAGGGTGATATCCATAGGAATATGGCCTCCACAGCCACACTGAGCACATAGGGATACAGGGTGTCCAGTTCAGGGGCAGGTGACACAGTTCCTGCTGGTGCAGGGGTCATGGTGGCTCCCAGTCTTGCTTTGTTTGTTCTTTCGACTCCAGCCAAGGATGGGCCAGGGGCGGGTACGTGCAGGCATCGGCGTGTCAAAACCACACTCTCTCTGGTTCCACAGCAGTGCTGGCCGCCGGGGTCCCTACAGCCAGGACAGAGATGGATGTGGTCAGCCATCACCGCCCGCCCTATCGGCGGCCACCCCGAGTAGAGATTAGAGCCTTCTAGGAGCAGTAGGTGTGTTAGGGACATGTTAGGGGCATCTGAAATGGCCTTGTGAGGCTCCTTGTTTGTTGCTTGCCACCCTACCTTGGAGTGGCCATGCTGGACAGATGTGACCTCTGGGATAAACTGGTTTAGAAACCTATTCTGGAGACAAAAATCTCACCGGGGTCATCTGGAGGCTTAATCTGGAGAAGGACAGTAGCCACACTATGGAGGCACTGTCAGAGGTGACCATTGCCCAGAAAGCCACCCCTAGTGAAGGCTACCTGGCCACCTTCTCTCTGAGTACCTGGGGGTGGGGGTGGGGGAATGACCAGGGCTGGGTAGGACTGAGGGTTGGGGGTCTTTTCCCAGGCCAAGTACTCACTGTGCCACGTGGCTCAGGACTGGGCAGCAAGGACACGACCTGCAGGCTCACGCCCTCCTCGCCCATGTCCCTCAGCTGTGTCACCACTTCCACGTGCTTCCACCACTTGCAAGGCTGCCCGTTCACAGACACAATGTAGTCGCCCTCCTTCAGGCCAGCAGACTATGGAGAAAGTGGATCAGTGAGGCGGTGGCAGTACATTATGCTTGTCTAGGATCCCAGCATTAGGGGCTAGGGGGCCTTTACCTCAGCCTGACCCCCCGGGACGACAGCAGCGATGAGGACCGGTGAGTCTCCTCGCAGTGTGAACCCAAAGCCTCCCTCTCCTCGAGTCATGTGCACCGGCCCTACCAACTGCCATCGATTCTTGGTTGAGAACACGGACAGGGGTCCCTGGGAGAAGTCAAGTGGTAGAGGGCTGGCTGAGTGGCAGTCACAGAGCCCTGACCTGTCTGGCACCCCATCTTAGCCCACACACCCTGGAGCAGGAGGGGCTGAAGGGAAGATGGACAGGTAGGGGAAACTGGCCTGCTCACCAGCCGGTGGAAGAAGTCTGTCACCTTCACCTGCGACAGGCTGGGCATTCTCACCTCTGGGGCCTGGTGAGTCTTGGCTGACCAGGCAGGAAGGAAAGGAAAATTGGAGCTGAACCCCAGGGCCTTGGCCGTCCCAGAACCAGAGTTCCACCAGTGGGATTTGTGTGTGGCCCGCAACTGCACACAGGACTGTCTTGGGTCCTCAAAGCCTAGCTGTCCCGACTGACATCTGAGGCAGCACTATTTCCATGAGTATATGTGGAGGCTCCCAGGAATGCACTTGGAAGCCCCAGCTGGCACTGTGCCTCTGTCCCCTCTTGCCTTCCAAGAGTCAAGTAGGGGAGGAGGTAGCAGGGGATGCTGGCCTGATAGCCTTCCAGGCTCCACTTCTCAACACAGCCTGCCTCCCACCCACCCAAAGAGGGCTTCACTATGTAATCCAAGCTGACCTTCAACTCTGTCCTCCTGACTCAGAGTCCCTGGTGCTAGGCTGGGTTCACAGACAACATGCTCCCACACCTGGCTTGTTGACTGCCTCTCAGCTGTAGCTGCAGGGGCTCGGCTTGGCCCTCTGACTGGCATACTCATCCCAAAGGGCCCTGGATGCTCACATTGGATGTCGGGGGCCTCCATAGCCTCGAAGAAGTCATCCTCACGCTCAAGCTCTGAGTACTTGGCCAGGGAGCGCCGCAGTGCCTGAGTCACCACAACCTGTAGCAGGTCCACCTGGCGCAGGACTCTGCACAAGGTGTGAAGCCGCAGCGCCTCCTCCTGGCCCAGGATGGCACGCTTCAGGTGGGCCTTGGCTGTGCACAGGCATGGCACTGTCACACACACACACACACACACACACACACACACACACACACACCATGCATGCAAGCTGACCCTTCCAGGCTTGGTTCCTCTGTCTCAGGATGCATCAGGAAGTGGAATGGGCCACAGGGTCAGACAGTGTTGGCCAGATTAGGAAAGTTCTGCCAGGCCAAACAGTTGAGCAAGGGACAAAAGAGCTGTCCACATCTATGTCCCCAGCTGTCCAGCTCAACAACCCTGCTTTCAGCAGTTCCCACCAACCCAGGGATGTCAATTGCTGAGTGGCTATGGGGACCATGCCCTGTTTAGCCTGGGGCCCTGCGTGTGATGCCTCACCAAGCTTCCTGCGCTCTTCTGGGTGCTGCGGCAGTGGGGGACCTTGGGGCTCACAGGCAGTTGAGGGCTGGAAGATGTGCTCCTGCTTCGAGAGTTCTCCCTTGGCTGCTGCCAGGGGACAGAGAGCCCGTGAGCCTGAGCAGGGAGCCTCTGCGGGCACACACGGGCATGTGGAGTGACACACTCACAGTAGCTTTCACAGAGGGCCATGGCTGCATGATAGTGGGCCAGGGCACAGAAGTGCTCAGCCTTGACACGTGCCAGGTTAGTCCAGGAGGCAGGCAGGTAGTCTCGGACAGGTGGCTGGGCCATGGCCCGGTGCACACGCCCATACTCAGTTGCCACCTATCAAACAGGCATGCAGGTACAAAGGGGGGAGCCTCTGCCTCCCTGCCCCCCTCTCTCTGGGCCCATGGAGCTCAGGAGACAAGGCCAGCCAACCCTGAGTAGACAGCTTAAGTTTCCTGCCTCTGCACCCTAGGTTCAGTCTCCTTCTACTCCACCCCCCTTTCCAGCACCCTCTCCCTAGACTCCAAGCTGAGCCAGACCTGCGTATCTGGGGGCTCTGTTCTTATTCTCAGGACCTCAAGAAAACGGGGACAGTGACTGGCTTTAGGGAATGACACAGAGCACTTAACACAGGTTCCTCGTCTGTGGCTACTCATCCTTCCCTGACCCGGCTCTAACCCAACTCTGTTCCTGTTCCCCCTGAGCTCTGCTCTTCACTCTTTGAGTGGCCACCGCTTGGCTGGCCAGCTTGTTGGGGCTTCTGGGCAGGACTCCTTGACCTCACCTGGGCAGCTTCCTGAGCCAGCTGCAGTTGGTCTGGACAGATGTCAGGTGTGGCAGAGGCTGGCAGCAAAAAGCCCTTGAAGATGCACTCCTGTGCCTGGGCAACCATGAGCTGCTCCAGCATGGAGAGAGAGGCGGTGCTCATGTCTGGGCTTGGCGCATGGGAGAAGTTCTCCCTCAGGAGTCTGAAGGCCCCTGAGGATGGATAGAGTCCTCATGCGGGCAAGGATTCCCCATGCCCACCAGGACTACTTTCAGGACTTCGCACCGAAGGGCTTATGTGCTAAGTTTTTCACACAGGGAGGCCATGTCCACCAACACTACTTCCTGGCACAGAGGTGGGCACCATACCCCTCTTATTATGGTCTACAGCCCTCACCAGCAGCCCTCTGGAAAGCCTCAGCGGCGTGGCTGGTGCCCTCGGTGCAGGAGCAGTCCTGCCGTGCTCCGATCTGCGTGTGGAGTGCCCCAATGTTAAACAGTACACTGCCCTTCTCGAAGGCCAGAGCCCGCTGCTGTGCCGGGACCCCCGTGAGCGAGTCGTACCTGTGGCATGGTATCAGGATGGGTACAGTTCCAATAATGACCTGGCCTCCCATCCCTGGGCCTCTGCCTCTGTTGCTAGCCCCTACCAGTGGAAGAGCAGCTCTGGGCTCCTGGCGGGACTGAAGAAACGTGCGTCCAGGAAACAGAGCTGGCTATAGTAGGCTGCAAGCAGATCCAGGCCCATCTCGTCCCTGCTGGGAGTCCTAGTGGCCTAGAAGGGAGAGTCAGGGTGGGCCCAGTTCCAAGGCCCACCATCGTGATGTCACCCTAGGAAATCCCTGGGCATCATCCCCAAGGAGCATTTTACATCCTAGGGACTTTGAAGGCAGCCTGGCACAAGAGGCCAAGGAGGGCCCCAAGGTGGGGACCATGCGCTACTCCTTCCAAGAGCAACAGAGCATGGCCAGAACAGAGCCAGCTGTTAGTCCCAGGTCCTTCCATGAATGCTGGCTACCTCCCAGATTCCCTCCCATCATGTAGGGAATCCATGTGAACCTCCACACCGGGATCCAACCTTCTCTCCCGTCTTCCTCTTCTGTCTTTGGAGCAACAAGACAGTGAGCAGCCTACCCACCTGCCGTAGGTCTTCTAGTTCTTGGATCTCTGTCTCATAGGAGGTACCATCCTCTCCAAAGTGCTCAGAGATCAGCTCCTGAAGGAGGAATGGGTATTGCCCTTGGGACACTCCACACCTGACAGCCTGCTCTGAGAATGGGAGGAGTCATGGTAGAGTAGGTTGACTTTGTACTTGGGACCAAGGAGAAGGACTGAAGACCTGGGGCTGCTGTAACACTGGAGGATCTGGGGTTCTGGTTCCTGGGGCTTGGGTTCCTAAGACAGAACTGGGCCAGGGTTCTTGTGGTACCATCTTTTTTTTTTAATTTTGGTTTTGTTTGTTTGTTTGTTTTTGGTTTTGTTTTTCGAGACAGGGTTTCTCTGTATAGCCCTTGTTGTCCTGGAACTCACTCTGTAGACCGGGCTGGCCTTGAACTCAGAAATCCGCCTGCTTCTGCCTCCCAAGTGCTGGGATTAAAGGCAATATGACACCACTGCCTGGCTTTGTGGTCCCATTTTTACACATATTTTCTCATCTGCCACCTTGGAGACTCAGGTCATGTCTCTTTCCCATGAGGCCCTATAGGCTCTGGATAAAGGATCATGCCCTGTTCTGGGATCTGAACTCCCTCCACGTCACTCAGGAGCCAGTTCTCAAAGAGTAGGTACCAGATGGGTGACATCCTTGAGCCAGGGGACCCTACATCTTGGTGGTCATACTGGGGCTTCCAGAATGATGAGGCCCCTTCAGGACCCCAGAATCCAAGCCCAGGTTGTAGAGACCAGAAGAATTAGGAAACAGGAGGGCAGTTCAGTTCCCTGTAATGGTAGCTCTTTCTCCACACTGTCCTCAGCTTCCTCATTTGTTCAATGAGATGACTAGATTAGGAAGCATCTAAGCCCCCCTGAGCCCACTTCAGGGCCCTGTCCCTCAGAGGTCACAGCCCAGCACTTACCTTTAGCGGTGTGGCCCAGTCCAACTCCTTGGTTTCCTTCAGGCCCAGGGGGATCATGGGAATAGTAATACCTTCACTAGAACCAAAAGAATGGGCTCTAGACCTACTACCCATAGCGGCCCAGAGTCCTATCCTGAGGTTCCCGCCACCCAGTTGCACCCTCCACACATGTATGCGCGCCCCGCCTGGCATCTCACACCCTTCTGGCTGGTCCACATCTACGCTGCTGCTCAGCTCCGCCAGCTCCTCTTTCAGCAGCTGCAGGTTGGAGTTGACATAGCTCAGCTCCAAGGCGACTGTCTCTCGGACCCAAGAGTTGCTGGTGGCTCTGGGAGGGGTCGGGGAAGGCGAGAAGACCCATGCCTGAGGCAGCTCCAGTGACCCTGGCTCACAGCGGCTCTCCTGCCCCACCCAAGCTTCAGAGCCCATCCAAAGGGGCGAGCGCTGCTGGGCTAGCTCCCCTTGCTGGAGTAAGGCTGGTATAGCTGAGTAGGGCTGGCTCAGAAGTGCCCTCCCTTCTAGGATGCCTCCTCTTAGAGCTCATTCTCTAGTGCCACCATGATTCCAACTGGACGATAGGCACAGCCAGCCCTCCCTGTATCTATTGGTCACCAACACAGACCTGGACAGGGAAGGGGAGGATGCTGAGGGATTATGGGCCTGGGGCTCCTGTATAGTGCGGGTTGCAATGGGAGATGAGAGTATACAGAATGCTACTGTGCTCAGAGGAAGTAGCTGAGGTCAGACGATCGATCATTTGCAAGGTCTCCAACCTTAGAGTGCCCAGCCTCGTACCATATACAGCCTCTTCTGAGCAGCCTCTGAGGTTCGCTAGATACTGTTGGACCTCCTAAAGGGGGCTTTTAGTCTTCTGGCCAAGCATAGATGGGGAGGCCCAGAGGTAGGAATGGGCCTGGTTTGTCTGTGAGGGTCTAGGCTGTGTAGGGTTGTAGAAGACACCCTGGGGTGTTTGGCCACGCCCCCAGAACCCAGAGACCTAACATGCAGTCCTACCTCCATTTAACCTGCATGCTACGTCTAGTAAGGCACAGATAGAGGGCGTGACTAACAGGCCTCTGCCTCAAGATTTACATATTAATGAATTACCTAAAGGCTGGGGCGTAGATAGCTAAGTTTTCATCTCCCTAGCCCTTCCTCTCCCCAATATAAGGTGGCCCCTCCTGGTATTTCGTGGGAGAGCACCACCATCCAGATACACTTATCAACATGACCAATAAAACTTCCATGTCTTCGATTCCATGTGTCTCCTGGAACTTTGGACTCTCTTGTGTAAGTGGGAAACTCGCCCACGGGAAAAGCCGCCGGGCCATGCTCCCTGCTACAGTGCTTGGTCCCTGCACCCCTGCTCTCGGGACCCTGGCATCACCATGGCCTGCGGGTGGGACCGAACAGCCACCCCCCCTTCACCCACAGCTCGTGGGCGGCCTTGGCCGCGGCTCTGAGGACTGCCTCAGCTGCGACCTTGGGCGCAAGCGCGACTTGCCCCATGCACCGCGCACCAGGTGAGTTTTAAACCACAGGCTGAATGGTGAAGTATATAGTGTGGCTACTGGGACCTGAATGGTAGCTATCTCATGGACATCCGCCCATGTGTCCCTCTTTCTGACTAATAATAGGATCACCACCCTATCCAGGGCCAGGCAGCAGCCTGCTCACCTGTAGAGGTTTTCAGCGCCCGTCCGCATCCGGAGCTCCTTGCTGATCTGCCGGTGGAGCCGAGCCCTGTGACTCTGCAGCTGGCCAGGATGGTTTTGCACGAAGGAGTCATAGCCCTGCAGGAGGATGCACGTGGTTATGCCTGCAGCGCCCATCAGCATAGCTTCTGCCAAGCTCAGAGGACCTTAGCCTGTCCTTAGGAAAAGAAGTAGTCACTGTGGGTGGAACCTGAGCTAGTGTTGCAGGAAGGGACCTAGGCAGGCCTGGCTGGGGAACAAGGGTGAGATGCTTCTCCTCAATGCTTCACAGATACCATAGGCTCAGCTCCATCCTAACCAATGATACATCAAGAGGCCTCCCCAAATAACCCACTCTCCCAACACATGGCCCCACAGTTTAAAATGTGATGTAATAAAGCTCTGGACCCAGCTCTTGAGAGATGGCTCAGTGGTTATGAGCCCATACTAGTCTTGCAGAGGACCCAAGTTCGGTTCCCAGCACCCAAGTCAAGTGACTCACAACTGTCTGTAATTCTACTTCTGAGTGGGCATCCAACACCTCTGGCCTGTAAGGACACCTGTACTCATATGCAAATAACCATACACAGACGTGCAAACAACAGTCACATAATTAAAAATAAGACCTTTTAAAAATTAGAATAAGGGGATGAAGAGATGGCTCAGCGGTTAAGACCACAGGCTGCTCTTCCAGAGGACCCAGGTTCAATTCCTAGCATCCATACAGTAGCTCAAAGCTGCAACTGCAGTTCCAGGGGATCTGGCACCCTCACACAGGCATACATGCAGGCAAAATACCAATGAGCATAAAATAAGAAAGAAATAAAATAAAATATGTTGTAGTTCTCCATAGGAATTCCTTTCTAATTGTCCTTGCTGAAATCAATGTCTTATGCCCTGGGGACTCACCAGATCAACTAAGCATGTAGGACAATTTGCCTTGGGGTCTGACCACCTTTCCAGAGAGCTACTACCAGAGCCCAGGATGAACCTCCTTAAAAGGACCTGGCCTATGTAGCCCTGGAGACTTGTCTGCCCACAAGGCTTTTGAAGTAGCACAGCCACAGGCACTGAGAGCCATGCAGTTATGGGCCGTGAGCCCATGTTACTCAGGCAGTGGGTACCTGGTCTGTGATATAGTAAACAAGGCATTGGGTTCCAATGTCCCTTGCCAGTTCCCGTAGGATGAAAGCTCCTCTTGTGTAATGTGAGAGCAGTGGCCTGCCTTATCTGTGACATCCCTTCTCCAACTACAGGCTCAGCCATGGCCTACACAGGCTTCCTCCCAGAGCTGCCGAGGAGTGGGAATTAGTGGGGCTGTACACAGCATGAAGTCCTCCAAGCCATGCAGCGCTCTTACCCTGCTGGGCCTAAGACTTAGTGGTAAAGATTTTGCAGATGGCTCTTTCCCTGGGGAACACCCTCGCTAGTGATCACATATGAGGAAAGAGGTCACAGAAACTCAAAGGCACCAGTCCAAATGACACAGAGTAGTGTGTGTGTGTGTGTGTGTGCGCGTGTGTGTATAAGTCCTGGCAGTGCTGATACTGACAGTGTGGCTTACTGTCGTGCAAAGAACAGCCTCTGTACCTTGTGTGTGTTTAAGTGAGGCTTGCACCTTGGCGTGGATGGAGCTCCTGAGGCAATCACTTTGACTGTGGCCCCAGGACTTTACCATGGAGCCAACTTTCCAAGAGAGGCTCATGTCACTGAAGAGCGCCCACAGAAGTGGCACCTGGGCTCACTCTGAAAGAAGGAGACTATTAAGTCATCCTTGGGTGACCACAGATAGGTGACTCACTCTCTGGATAGCCGGCACAAGATAGCATAGGGGCAGAGGAGAGCCACATTGTACTGTCACCTTCTTGGGGTCTACCCCTGCCTGTGCAGAAGGGAAACTGAGGCCACAGTAGTCTCCTGTCTTCAAAGCTAAGAAAACTACAAACATCTTTCCCTAAGATCTACTAGACTACAAGGGTCTAGTTCAATGATGGCCTATAGCCTCAGCCCTTCCCTGACTTGCTGTGGCAGCCAGCCACTCTGAGTTTTTAGGTACCAGCCCCAGACCCTGGGCCTGTTCTCACCCTTCTTAACCTTGGTTCACTTACGGAGGTCAAGCCAGCCTCCTAACCTGTTTTGGTGGAAGGGCAAGATAAGCTGGGCTGGATGGATTCTGGAAGCTGATAGCCCACACCCAGTTTTCCACACTGGGCTGAGGGAAGTGCCCAGCAGGGAGGGCATAGATGCTGAGTAACCATCTCTCTCCCGGTGGGATCTCCCCACCCTCCGGAAACAAAGGCCATCTAACCATGGCTGACCTCCATGGTGGCTACTCTTGGCTCACTCTGGGAGAGGTTGCCATCACTTTGGACATCGCAATAGCAGTGACCAAACCAGAACAGGGCCTGGCCATGGCCAGAGAGGAAAGGGAGGGGATCAGAGAAACAAAACCTCCTACTCAAAGACCCAGTGACCTGAACTGGGCTGGTCCTCAAGGATTAGCAAAAGGGAGGGGACAGTTGTCCCCCCGCACAGGACTGGGAATAGAAAGAAGGAACAGAGTAGCCCTAAGCCTACCCAGGCTTCTCTTACTGAGTCAGCTCTTTACGGGGGAGGGGGGAGTCTCACACTACTCACAGGGAAGCTGACCAATGCAACATGTATTCTTTCCAAATGGCACCTGCAAGGCACGGGCACCTTAGGAAAAAGAGTTCCTGGAGTACATGTTGCAGGCTGTCTCTGTCTCCCTCCCTCCCTCCTACCCTCTCCCCAATCTACCCCCTCCCCAGTGCCAGCTAGTCACCATAGTATCAGGTATGCCCAGGTAGGATGGAGCCCTTGAGGGATCTGTCCAAGTCCCATTGTCTCCCTCCTCTCCTGCTCCCCAAGGAGACCTGATATACACACACACACTCACACACACACACACAAACACAAACACACACATGTGCATGCTCTGGATAGAATCAGCCAGCAACAAAGTACAATCTGACACCAGGAAGGAAGGAGGGCAAAGTGCCATGGCAGACACCGGGAGTAGTGATGTGACAAGAGCTTCTGCTTAGTAGCCCTAGGGATTGGGCAGGAGTACCCCAGCGCCTACACACACACACACACACACACACACACACACACACACGAAACTCAAACGCTCAGGGACCCCTAGGAAATACCCAGACAGGAGAAGTGGAGTAAGATAACATAATATCCCTTAGGCAAAGAGGTAAAAAAAAAAAAGTCTCCATTCCAGCCCTGTGATCCTGGAAGCCCAGGCACCATCTCTAGAGTCAGGAGCTTTGGAGGGGCTGTATGTTCGGGAAAAGTAGTCAGGCTGCTCCGTGAAGTCCCAAAGGTTTCTGCTGTCTGCGGCCACAATCTAACATCTAATGGACACCGGCTCCTACACTGTTAGGAAAGGAGGCTTTCCAGGCGTCAGAAAACACATGTGCTTAGTGATGGAGGTGAGGGAGTGGGGTTTGTCAACCATCAGAACCAACTTTTTGGTTCTGAGAACCAAGGGGGTCCCTAGCTTCAGGGAAACCATCTAGACCTTGACTGCGCCACTGATATTCTCATCGGGCTGGAACGCGGGCTCAGGCCGTTTCTAGGTGCCTCAGTTTCCCCAGCTGGCTTTCATGGGAGCAGGTTCCAGGAAGGAAAGGCCGCGAAGGCCGCACTGCACAGCGCGGGGCAGGAGGCTGGAGACCCACACCCTCCTCAGTCCCCACCTTGCGGATGCTGCCGTCGTCGTCCTGCTGCCGAGAGCTGTCCTCGTTAGTGCCCTGGTCATCTGGTCTCTCCTCGAGGATCATCGCCGCCCGCTCGGACGCTGACCCAGAGAGGCTGCGAGCAACAAGTCCCTCGGGCTCCAGGGAGGACCAGCCGCGCTGCTCGGACTGTCCCCTCCTGGAGGGTCCGACTGACCGGTGCGGCAGAGTGCGGGCCCCGCCTGCAAAACTTGGTGTTGTCCAATCAGAGGTGGTAGCTGCTTCGATGACTAGAAACTAGTACCAATTAGAGTGAGAGTAAGGCGGGCTCCTGGTAAGGGATCTGGTAACTCTTAGCAACCAGGGCCGCTCGCCGATCAGGGTACGCATGCGCCAAGCTAGTTCTTGGGCGTGCGGGGGAAAGTTAGGAAAAGACAAGCAGAACTGGGGGCGGCGACCGAGAGCCACTGCAGCCTCTGCAGGGACTTCAGGGCTTTATCTCGTCACCACGGCAACGGTACCCTCCAGGACTGCTCCAAAAATGTTTACAATGGGGTTTTTAAACGGTTTGTTAGAGACAAGTGCTTGTGCTGAGTCTTAAACAATGCCTGCTTTCTTCCCGGGGCTCCGCTGCGGTCCCCTTGCTTCCAGAACCGCCCCCAGAAACCTCGCCTCAGGTCCCTGGTTATGCATTTGTTTCCAGAGCCTACATTCTCCTTGACCTCCTTGTGCTTCTAGAACCGGATCGCCTCCGAGAACTTCTGTTTTGAGAATTGGACTTTTTCCAGAACTCGAGCTCCTTGCAGAGCTTACCCCGAAGCTCTTCTCAGATTCCGTGTGGGCTGGCTCTCACTAGGTAGCTGAGAACACATCCTAGAAATGAGTAGCTAGCCCTTTGTCAGGCTGCTCCAAAGGTCAGCCTCCTCCATGCTGCCTGCCACCCTGGTCGCTGCTTGCCCTGACTGAGTCAGCGACTCAATCTCTATGTCCCATCCCCCTCACACACACCTGGCTCTGTCATCTCCAGCTCTAAATCTTCTCGGCTAAGCTCTTGGGCGTCCCTGGACATTTACAGTGGGCACCCCCACAAATGCTTCTCTTATCGACCCTGCCCCACCAGCCTCTCCAAACTTCCTGACCTTCCCCAATAGTTTTTTTTTTTTAAACCTCTGTCGCTGAGGCTCTTATATATGCTGCCTAAGTGTGGTCAATATCTTAGAACTAACCAGAGACCATAGGTACTGTCACCTAGTACACCTGCCACCCTTCTGCATAGGCAACCCGGAATTCAGACTTCTTTGTGTCTTCAGAATCCTGTATGCATAGACCTACATCCACCCAGCAAAGCATGTGTGACTAAAGTAACTGTTTCTCTTAAAGATTTATTCTAATGTGTGAGTGTGTGTTTCTGCATATGAGTACAATGCCTACAGAGTCCAGAAAAGGGTACTGGATCCCCTGGAACAAGAGTTACAGGTAGTTGTGAACTATTGGATGTAGGGGCTCGAAACCTAACTCTGGCCCTGCATAAGACTGGTCCACATCCCTAACCACTGGACCACCTCTCCAGCCCTCCCAGGTTGGCTCTTAACTGTTCTTTTCTCAGCAGGATTGTCCCTTTCATAAACCTTAGGAGACCCCACCCCTCCCCAGCTCACTTAGGACAGTTGCAGGCATCCACAAAGTTTCAGAAACACTTTCTCCCTAGGTTCCCACTCAGGGTTCTTAGGGATGTCCTGCTGCTGTCCCCAGGTCCCTCTCCTAGTAGTCCTGCAGGGCATCTTAGTTCAGCAGGCATGGCTGTTAGGGGATAAGGGAGGCTCTCAATTGTTGAGGGTCCCAAGAACTCCAGGGCTTTTCAAAAGAGAACCCTAGACTCAGCCAAAAATCAAGTTGGAGGGGGCAGGTTGATCGAATGCTTGTCTAACATGCACAAAGTTCTAGGTTCAGTCACCAGCATGGCATAAAACATCAATCCCAGTATATAGGATCTAGAAGCAGGAGGGCCAGATGTTCAAGGTCACCCTCCAGGTACACAGTGAGTTTGAGGCTGGCCTGGAATCTACAAGTCTGAACCAACCAACCAACCAACCAACCAACCAGCCAGCGAGCTAACTAACCAGCCGGTCAACCAGCCAGCCAACTAACCAAACCAGGTTGGAGAACAGAATACAGCCATTTTTAGATAGAGAATGTAGCCTCAATATTCCCCTCCCCCCATTTCTAAGGAAGGCAATAGAAGAGGAAGGTCAATGTCTGAGGTATCAACCAGTAAAGCTGCTGAGGCATTTGGCAGTTAGTCCTTAGTGGGGACAAGCTGTCCCCAACACTTGCTGTTTGCCTTCAGTGGTTACTCCCAGTCTAGGAAGAGATGGTTCTAAGAGCCATGCCAGCACTCAGCCAAATAAAGCCTCAGGCATAGAAGACCCCAAACGAGGGCCTTACCCAGGAGAGTTCCTGGGGGTAGGGAACAACTGGACCTGTGGACTACAGAACAGAATAGCATTGTTTTAGGAAGCTGAAATCAGTGGAGTAGGTAATGTGTCTCAGTTGGCAGAGAGCTTGGGGTTGAACTTGTGAAAAGTATATGAAAAGACAAGGTGGTTGTTGATTCCAAGGAATATGAAAAGGGGTTGGATAGAAGCATCCACTGGCAGTAGGAAGCCTTGTCTGGAATGTCTGAGATCCTAGTCTGGATCCCAGTATTGAGTTGTAAGGAAAAGTGACATGAGACAAGAGAGGCAGAGAATGTGGATCCTTAACCTTGTAAATGATACTCAAATAGAAAAACACCAACAAAAAACAACAACAACAACAACAACAAAAACAAGAGCAAAAAACTTCCCAGGGTAGGGGTGGAAGGGCCATGGAGGGGAGTGGGGATGCCAAACCAGGAAGTGGGTGCCGGGGCAGGGCCTGGGATATAGATCAGTGGTAGAATGTTTGGTTCACAGAGCACACAGCAGGAGATTCAAGGTTCAGTGTCCAGCACAAGAATACAGCTGCAGAAAACATTGGAAGTGGAGGCAGAAGCAGGGTGGGAAGCACTGTGCAGTTAGATACCAAGTCAGCAGCTTGGAGAGTCTCAGGGTAGCAGATGAGAGGGTGGCGGGAAGGGCAGGGGTTTGGTTCTGCTAAACCAGAACTGCTGGTTTCATCAAGCTGTTTCTTTCTTTGTTGCTGTTAAGAGTGGATGTCTAGAAACTGACAACAACAACAACAACAAAAGTCCGCAAATAAAATGTAACCATTGGAAATGAAAAGCTGTATCTCTTTTTAAAGATTTATTTATTGGGCTGGAGAGGTGGCTCAGCAGTTAAGAGCACTGACTGCTCTTCCAGGTGTCCGGAGTTCAATTCCCAGCAACCACATGGTGGTTCATAACCACCTGTAATGGGATCTAATGCTGCCTTCTGGTATGTCTGAAGACAGCTACAGTGTATTCATATACATTAAATAAATAATATTAAAATTTTTTTAAAGATAGATTTATTTATTTATTTATTTATTTATTTATTTATTTAATGTATATGAGCACACTGTAGCTGTCTTCAGACACACCAGAAGAGGACACTGGATCCCATTACAGATGGTAGTGAGCCACCATGTGGTTGCTGGGAATTAAACTCAGGACCTCTGGAAGAGCAGTCAGTGCTCTTTACCTCTGAGCCATCTCTCCAGGAGGGGTTCTATATCTTAATAAGACTGAAATGAAAAGGGAAGTTAGAAGAGGTATCTAGAAAGCAAATACCACACATAATATTTGTAGTATATAACTAAAAGAAATTCTGTAACCTAATTAAGCTAGCCGAGTTGTAAGAAGGTAGGACACATAAGTGGCCAATGGCTTGGTGAGAACCGAAGGTGAGAGGTCAGATCAGAGGAGAGGCTGTGTGGGTGAGCACATCACCCTGACTGCCAGGGTGTCTGAGGCCAGAGGGAAGTCCTACATCCTGTCTCATCTTAAGTATCTTTGTCATAGCTGTGAATGAATGAATATATTATTCAACTCCCACTTCTTTGTTAAGTACTTGAACTTTATACAACGAGTCCACTCAGCCTGCCATAAGACGCTAATCAGTAACTGGCAGCTTATGCAACAGAACCTCGTTTTGTAGGAGGCTCTTGGGACTCCCGAGAAAGACCTGTAAAGGATGACCATAGCTTCTTCCTGGATGTCACTATGCCCAGGCCTAGGTCCACCCTGAGAGCTGTGCAGTGTCCTGGGGTCATGTCCTGAGAGTGGTTAGAGAGGATGAGCTTGCTCCTCCTCCAGCTCTCCTAGGGTAGGAAACAATTCCCGCAAGCCACCTTGAATGAGATAAGTTAGCTAAACTTGATAAAGATGGCATATTGAACACAGGTGACTGTACATGGAAATCTTCACAGTAGGGATCTAGGATAACGGATAGGAATGGGGGCTAAAGCACTTTGTAGTTCCTAGTCAAGGTGTTAACACTGGGAGGATCCTAAGAAGCTCAACCAAAAAATCAATTCTAACTCATTAGAGCTGAGTAGAGGAGCCAGTTTGAAGCAAAGCAGATCAGGGACTGAGTATCTGTGTCCATCCCAGATTAACAAGGCTATCTCCCCTCCCTCGTGGGATGTCATGGAGACAGAGCCTTTTGGGTTAATGAGGGCTAGAGGAAGTGCAGCCAGGCCAGTGCCTCCTAAGAGAACTGACAGCTCTCTATATCCTCAGGGATGCCACACCCCAAAGGTTGAATCTACAAATTGGAAGGGTCACTCACCAGGAGTTGAGTCAACTGATACTTTTCAAGGGTGATAGGGAAAGAGGTTCTTGTTGCTTATGCCTCTGCCTCCCTGTCAGAGTACTTGTTACTGCAGCCTAACAAGACTGATACAAAGTACAACTGATTTAAAAAAAAAAAGACATGGAAATAGAAGGGTATTCATTCATAAATGTGATCTAACTATAGCTGTCTAGGAAGATATTGAATAAGAAATACATCTATAGGGCTAGAGGGATGGCTCAGTGGTTAAGAGCACTATCTGCTATTCCAAAGGACCTGGATTTGATTCTCAGCACCCACATGGCAGCTCACAACTGTAACTCCTGTTCGAAGGGATCTGACACCCTCACACCAATGCATATAATAATAAAAAAAAAAAGAAAGGAAGGAAGATATACATCTATAACGGGGCATTGTGGTTCATGACTTTAAACCCAGCACTCAGGAGGCAGAGGCAGGCAGATCTCTGAGTTTGAGGCCAGCCTGGTCTACAGAGTGAGTTCCAAGACAACCAGGGATACATGGAGAAACCCTGTCTTGAAAAACCAAAGAGAGTAGAGGGGCCTCTGAAGTAGACATGTAGAGTTAAGAGTGGGGATGATGCCCCCAGCCCCCAAACCACACAAATGTTGATACAATCCAGTGACCTTAACACAGCTGGATCAGCACAGCAGCAGAGGTTTGATGCATCTTCTGAACTTCCTTTTTTTTTTTTTCTTTTTTGAGACAGTATCTCATGATACAGCCCTAGCTGGCCTGAAACTCCCTGTGTCAGATTACACCTGCCTCTGCCTCCCAAGTGCGGGGATTAAAGGTGTGCACCAACCATGGTCCAACTTACCTTGTTTTGTAACTTTCAGAATAATTTGCTAGCCAGGCCATGCTTTGGGGTACAACACACAACACAGTCAAGTTAAAAGCTACAAGCAAGTTAAAGGCATGACAGCCTGTGTTTGATCTCCAGAACCCACAAAAAGGTAGGAAGTGAGAACAAACTCTTGGTGGTTATGCTTTGTCCTCTACATGTTGGGTGTGAGAGCACAGATTGAGCTGCAGGCAGTGAGCTAGGAGGAAGTACAGGTCATATATTCAAGAGACTAAAATAAACCTGGACAGGGCACCCTGTGGGGAGAGGCCTGTGTTGACATTCATAACAAGGAAAATTGAGGAAACTCCACCACCTCTGTTGGTGAGGTGATCCGGGTTCCCTCTTGGTCCTCAGGGCAGGCAGAAAGGCACGGACTTTAAGTATTTATGTATCACTGGGCTGGTCATAGCAAGAGTGGCTTCTTTTCTTAAGGAAAAATGAGAGGAGGAAGAGAGATGAGAGGGCAGATGAGTTTACTGTGAGAAGCAGAGTGTAGGGCAGTGGTTGAAAAGGTGCAGGAGCTCTTTCTAGTCAGGAGGTAGAAAGTAGGCTGCTGTGTGCATGCGTGTGTGCGTGCATGCGTGTGTGTGCACGCGAGTGCGTGCATGTATGCATGTGTGTGCGAGTGCTGTGTGTGTGTGTGTGTTTCGGGAAATGGAATCCATGGCTGCCATGTGCATGCCAGGCAAACACCCCACTATTTGTCGGCATCCCCAGTCCCTGGTTGGTTTTGATGTCATTGGTAAAACTGGAGTTCTGAGTTGGGCAGAAAGTGGCCCTTTTCTGAGCTGCCATGTAAGAGCCTGGAGGTTCTAGAAACCATTGACTTGCCTTCCTTTCATTGGCCTTGTGCTAAGAGATTAGAGACTCCTAGCCTTGTCTGGCTCCTCCCACAAATGGCAGCCTATCCCTTGGGATGGGTCAGTCTTGGGGATGCCACCACAGAACCAAACTTACAACCCGAAAGAGATGGGCTAGAGAGAGCAGTGTGAAAAAAGGAGTTGATGCTAAAACATTATAGCTTGGTCTGGATTGGGCCGCTCTAGTGATTGCTCCTGCCTCAGTGGGTGCTGAAGAGTTTGTTTCTGGGGTCCCTTGGATCAATCCCGCTATATATATAATGTTTTTGAAGGTCCATGTGTGAAGACTTGGGAGACGGTGGAAACTTTCGGGGTGGGGTCTAGTTGGAGAAGGTCACTAGGGGTGTATCCTCAAATGAGACCTTGTCTTTCTTTGCTTCCCGGAGGCGAGAGGCACAGTTTCATGCTCTCGCCATGATACCTCACTCCCTACAGATCCCTAAAGCAGCAGGCCCACTGATCATAGACCAAAACCTCTGGGATTGCAAGCCAAAATCAACTTTTGTTCCTTCCAATTACTCCAGGTCACAGGAATGGAAGGTCCAAACAGACACTTTCAGCGGTGACACTTACGTCAAGATTCCTGGCTCAATTGCTCATCCTGCTGACACCTTATTTACACTTGCGTTTTTCCAAAATGAGGAGCAGAGGAGGGAGTCTTTGAAGGCTCAAGATCAGATAAGGCCAAAGGATTTAATTAGGGGCTTGTTTGTCCACAGCTTTGGATGTCAAGATGTCAGAGCCGTGGCATGCACCTTATTCTGAGGACACACAGAACAACACAGCTGAAGAACAGATACTGCCAAGTACAGGGGTAGGGTGGGGGAGAGCCAGCCATATACTTGGTGTGTGAGTGCCTGCCTGTGATGAATGGAGGGACGGGTACCGCAGGAGGACAGGAAACCTTAATCAATGTTGGTAATAGCCACCCATGCATCATGTGGAGGGGTCCCAAGCGTGAGGGCCAGGACCGGCCGGATGTGAAAAATGAACTGTTTGTAAATACAATCAACAGTTTCGTGTTTGTGAGAAAACCATTTGTCATTCGGAAGCCACCTTTAGTAAAAGATGTACCTAGCTCCCGGGTGAGATGGGCCATCGATCACTGCCATATCATGGGCCCGTGCAGGGCTTGTCACAAGCCCTGGGAAGCACATGAATGCTTATTCCTGGTTGAAGGTAAGTTGAGTCACTTTAGAAAACAAAGCAGTGCCCCTCTGAGAGCATAAGCTTGCAACAGGTACCACAGTGAGCCCCCCCTACCAAAACCCCTTCTTAGAGGCACTGCAGGGGAGCCTCAGAGAGGGCATGCCCCAGCACACAGCCTCTCCCGACGGCCTGCATGCTTCCAGAGGGGAAGGAGGGAGGGGAAAGTTTTGTTTAGAGCAAGAAGGCAGTTTGCCTGAGGTCTTCTGGGGACAGAGCAGGCAAGGGATAATGGGGCAGGGCGACACACAAATGACTTGCATGGGATGGTACTCTTCACGTTTAGAATTGCACCTTGGTAAAGCCTGGAACACTGGCATTGTGTTGGGCTTTGGCACTTGCTGGCCCCTGGGTATAGTGGTTAACCTGAAGCACACTCTGCAAGCTGGAGCTGCCCAAAGCCTCCTGACTCTCAGCACACAAGGACAACATGAGTGTGTCCAGGTAGCCAAGCTGTAGATAGAGGCTCTGCTGTGGCCACAGGGAAGAGTGTGAAGGCTGAACCATGGATTTCATGTTGTGACCACCAGATGGAGATTCTGTTTAGGGCACTTAGTGCAATGGCTGCCAGATGGCTCTATGGATATGTCTGATAACTGTGGAGCCTAGAGCACAGGGGCCAGCCAGAGGCAAAGGTCTACATTTGTTTGTTCTTGTTATGTAGTGTCGGGAACAGAGTTTGTGGCAGGTCTCAGAAAAGGAGGGACAGCATGGAACAGTAGCATCAGAAAGCAGCAGAACCTACAGTCTAGGGGAGGGGGTGCTTGAAGCAGAGGAAGTTGCCATGGTGCTATCCAGTACTGTCTGAAGTCATACAGGGGAGACCAGCTACAGTCACTGGAGTGTGAGAACCGGGCTGCTTTGGGTGGGATTACATGAGCCAGGGGTATAGAGGTAGACACACTGAACTCAAGGAGTTGGTATGATTCCTGGCTACGAGGCTGGGGAAGGCTTAGGGCCTGGTAATATGCAGAAAGGGAGCTGTGGGATTTGGGCTTGGGCAGGGCACCTCTGGTGTTGTGTGGATCTGAGTACTCCTGTCGACTGTCCTTTCTGACAGTGGCCGAGTGAGGGGTATGAGAAGTCACAGAAGGGACTGGAACAATGAATGGCCCAGTGGGTAAGAGCACACACTGCTCTTGCAGAGGAATGAGCTTTGTTCCCAGCAACCCACACTGGACAGCTTACAACTTACCACCTGTAACTCCAGTTCCAGGGCTCTAATGCCCTCTTCTGGAACCTGTACATGTGTATGCACACATACAAGTGCACATGTGTGTGTGCATGCACACACACGCGTGCACGCACGCACACACACAGACGAAGAAGAGGAGGAGAAACAGGAGTATAGGCTGAGTCCAGCCATATTTCTCAGAGGCAGCAGGAATATGCTACCTACCCCTACACACACACACACACATACACACACATACACAAATACACACACACACAAATACACACATGCCACTCATTCTCCACCTCCACATACCTCACACACATATACACACATCCTCCAAGTGCACACACACACACACCATGTACACAAATGTACACACTCACACCACTCATTCTCCACCTCCACATATCCCACACACATACACACACCATGTACACAAATGTACATACATAAACACATACACACACACAGAGCTGTGCTTTCAGGGTCAGTGACAAGTGACAGGAATATTATTGGGGCTGAGGATGTAGGTCAGTAGAACACTTGCCCTCTGCAGTTGAGGCCCCAGATTCAGTCCTCCCCAAATCCTAATTCCAAGGGCACTTACTCAGTTGTGGCCTAATCCAGACTCGGCCTGGATGGAGGTGACTCTGATGTCATTATTGTGTATTGTCTGATATTTTTGGGGACACAATTTGTAACATATTTTTGATTCTTGTCTAGCCAGTCAGCTGATGATGAGACCACCTAGACATCACTGCCCTGAGAAATATTTGTCAGCAGGAAATATAAATCATTTATTTACTACGCCAAAGAGGGTGCATCATCCAGTGCAACCATCCCTCCTTCTTATGAAGCCCCGTTTCTATTTTCCACGTCTGACTAATTTTTAATCTCAGTGACTGAGTGGTGCTGTGTCATTTGCAGGCGATGGTGTTTAAGAAGTGTATGACATATGCTGCCTTCACGGGATCCTTTTTTGGCGATTGTTCCTGTGGCATCATGAATAAAATGAGCTCAACCTCCATGTGATTTCAGCGTATCCCGGCACAAATGCATATTAGCTGTTCTCTATGCAAAGGCTCTGCAGAGCACGGCAGCGAGCCATCTCCACGGTGACGTCTGGTCCTCATCATTCACCGGCACAGGAAAACAGCTATTTGCCTAACACCTATTTGTAAAGAAGACAGGAAGATAGCATCGTTAATAACCCTGAACATGGCCTACGATTTATAAAGCAGCCACAGTGTAGAGGCAGGGACCCTATCTGTGACAGCTGCTTTTCCCGACTGTCCATTTTTCCTGAAGTCGTGCAAACCAGAGCCCAGATACTGTCCTCACTTCCTCCTAAGACCAATGTTTAACCAGCTCTGACCTTCTGTCAGACCTGTGGCTCAACCCCTCTGGAGACCCAGGAGTGGAAAGGCACCCTGTGTAAGGGCCCTTGTAGACATCAATCCTCCCTTAAAAGGCAGCCCAGAGCATGCCATGAGCCGGTCCTGCACTTCCTCAACCCCAGCACACTCACAGTGTGCCTAATGCTCTCAGGACCTTACCGGCCCATCCCTCCTGAAGGCCCCTAGGGCTCCTCTCAAGGCCCAAAGACACCCAGGGCCATAGTTTACCAGGACTGTCAAGGTTGATGTCCTCACAAACTGCTCCATCCACTTGTGGATGCAGATCAGATGGAATCATCACAGTGTGTCCCAGGGACTGCAAGAGGTTTCAAGACAAGGATGGACCCAAGGTCCCCTTCAGCACCTCCTATCCCACCTACCTTCTTAGGTAAGGGAGATGGGTAATGGGGAACAGCCAGGACTGAGTGTGAAGGCGTTCTCAGTGAAGGACGAGGCTCCTGCCAGTGACTGTACTTTGGCCTTTGCTGGCCTGAGGGTTGTGAGTATCAATCAGGCAGGTTCTGTGTTTTCTGACTCAGCTTTTGAATCACTATGCTCTGCCTTGATCTCATCCCTAAATGGTGCAGGCAGCTAAAAGAAGGAAGGTACGGGGCGGGCAGGCAGTTGGGGGGGGGGGGGGCCTGCAGGGGGCGGTGGCTGGGAGGAAATCTGAGGAGAGCTGAAGAGGTGGCCCTACTGGATGGCTTGTTTTTCTTCTGAGACATCACGATGACACCAGTTTTGTGAGTTTTCCCTTTGGAGTCATATTGACTAGTTTTTGTTTGTTTGTTTGTTTCAAGGAAGAAAGAACTCTGAGCAGATGAAACTAGAAATCATAAAGAAACAGAAAGTGTAGGAGGATCCAAACAAGGAACGTTGAGGCTGGCCTGGAACGCAGGTCCTCTCAGAGCAGAGTAAGCACCATACCGCTGAGCTGTGGCCTCAGCCCTGGGTTTGAGTGTTATTTACTTTCAGTGATGTAGTCCAAACTCACACTATTCAGTATGTTCATAATTTTTATTCACAAACTTTTAAATCTGTATTTTGAATGTGAAAAACATTTTTTTAAAAGAAAAAATCTTTTGGTTTCATCTATCTTTTGAAAATCCCCCCTTTTTTTTTTCTTAAAGATTTATTTCTTTAAGCTATTTCTCCAGCCCATGAAAACTATTTTTTGGTCATGTGCTGATGAATTGGGAAATGCAGGGGGGCTGGTAAGATGGTTCAATGAGTAAAGACACTTGGAGTAAGCTGACTCTTATGCGTTGTCCTCAGATATCCATGGGTGTGCTGTAGCCTGTGTGAGGGTTGTGTGCCCAGTAAATCAATATAATCTGAACAATAAATACTTATTGTTTAGGTAACATGCATTTATTTCTCAGTTCTGGGGGGCTGTAATTGTCTGCAGCTTGCTGTTTCCATGCTTTGTGGGGATGTTCACGGCTCCTGAAGTCGGAGCTGATGCTGGATTCTGGGTGTGCAACCTGTCCTGTTCATAGAGTGGCTTTGACATGACTCTCACCCTGGAGGTCACTCTGGCCTCCTGTGGACACACCTCGGTGGCCTGTCCTGTGTTGTTAAGGACGATCCTACTTTGGGTCATGACATATAAACACTCTTGGTGTGAATGCTTTGTCTTGTGACTTGTAGTTACCATCCAAAGAAGAGAGACCCCAGGCTAGGGTGACCCCGTCACTAAGTGAGGTTTGTCTTCTTGCTCCTTTTCTGTGGGGTTAGTAAGGGTGTCAGGGCAGGGTGAGTAGGAGAGATCTCGTTTCTGCTCTGAGAGCCTGGCCATGCTGTAGAACTCAGGCCTGTAGTCTTTGTTTTGGTCACATAGGAATCCAGAGATGGTAGAACAGGTTGGTAATGTGAGCTGCATTTAGACACGTGAGGAAACTCAGTCCTTGAAGATAGCCCTCAGGGGACCGTCCTCTCTCTCTCTCTCTCTCTCTCTCTCTCTCTCTCTCTCTCTCTCTCATGTGCTGTGGGCCCTTTGTATGTGTTTGGTTTTGTTTTACTTAGATGATCCTGTTAGAAATAGCTGTACATTTGATGACAGTGCCTACAGCCATAACTCCTCTGAGAGCTGAGTGGCTGCCATTTCTAATCTCCAGGGTGAGACTTGCTGTAAGTTCCTTCACCTCCTGTTTTGTTTTTGTTGTGTTTTGTTTGGTTTGGTTTTTTCCAGTTGCTTTCCTGTGACTGGAGGAGAGAAAGACAGGCGCAGGTCTGGAGGGGAAAAGCACAGGGTTTTGTTTTTGAATGGTTGGATGCCATACTGGAACTCACAGCCTGCTGGTTGCAGTGACATGTCAGCTCTCTTAGTGGACAGAGTCAGATTTAAACAGTTCGAGTTGACGTCTTACGAGAATCACCTGGCCTTGGGACTTGGAAGCAGTTTAATTTGATGTCTGATCAGCAACCGTAAAACCGTGCTGCTGATTTCCTGATAAGGGGATGGGCCAGTCCCTCTTACATTGGCCAGGATTCCAGGGGCAATCCTGTTGTGAGTCGTGTGCTCCTGTCTAAGGATGTGTGCCAGTCCCAGCACCCATGCTTCTTAGACTACTGACTTGTTTAAGTAGAGACAGAAACTGGAATTTTTGTATTGAAACGTCGCAAGTTTCAAGTGTCTTTACAATTTTGAAGAAATGTAAACATTGCATTGGCAGACGTGGCTCAGGCTGAGTCCTCAGCTGTCGAGTGAGTTCTGTGACCCAGGCTGCTCTTCATCTCTTCCTGTTTCCTCACAGAAAGCATCAGGACAGTGTAGAGACTTTCCTTGTATGTTCTTATTTTAAATCTTGATTAAAAACGTACATATCACAAACCCCTCGTCTTTGCCATTTTGAGGTGTCTGAGCAGCACTGAATTGTATTCACAGCCTAGGCAGCCCTCACCTCCATTTCAAAGCTCCTCCATCACCCCCAAATGAGGCTAAGGACTCTTCAGGTGTTCCCCCCCAGCCCTTCTGTATGCAGCTACTACTCTGCTTCCGGTCTGTGGGCATACTTTGGACATTTCAGATAAACAGTCCATGCCAGCATTTGTCACATTAGCACACTTTCAGATTCTGTCCACCTCACAACAGCTAGGACTTCATTCCCTCTCAAAGCTGGAAACTGTTGCATGAACTGATAGATACCTCTGTATGTTGCTTCATCTTTTGGATAGTTGGGTGGTTTTCTTTCTTCAGCTGTGAACTCTGTTTCGGCATGTTTGCTTCAATACCTGTTTTCAGCAACACCACTGGAAGTCCAGTTAGTGTTCTGTTGAGGAACAGAACTGAGACCCTGAATGTATATCACAAGGAGGACTTACTAGATTGGCTTACACAATATGGACAGTCAGTCCATAATGGCTGTCTCACACTAGAGACACTGAGAACCTGTGGTTGCACCCCTACAAGGCTGGATGACTGAGCCATCGAAACCCAGTGCTGAAGGCCTGAAGATTCTTGGAGAGGCACCAATTTTCAGTTCACATGAATGGTTCTGATGTTGGTGAAGGATGGCAGCCACAGGGCAGATTAACTCCAGAGATGTGAAGGTACATGTGTGGTTCGAGTGAAAATAATGTCCCCCACAGTCTCAGGCACTGAACACTTGGTTCCCAGCTGATGGCGCTTTGTTTGGGGAGGTTTAGGTGGTACAGTCTTGCTGGAGGAAGTACATCACTGGGGGAAGGCTCAGCATTTAAAAATCTTTCCTACTTCCAGTTTTCTCTTTCTGCTTCACGATCGTGGTTGAGAATTTTTTTTTTTTAAAATCAGATTGTCAATTTCTACCACCATAAAGGTCAACTGGGTTCTTGGTGGGGACTATTTAGGAGGTCACTTTAGGATCAATCTGGCTCCAGCTTTGTTCATAGAATTTTTTTTTAAAAAAAGGTATGTATAATAATCATATTATTATTTTATGTTTTTCAAGACAGGGTTGCTCTGTGTCATCCTGGCTGTCCTGGAACTCACTCTGTAGACCAGGCTGGCCTTGAACTCAGAGATTTGCCTGCCTCTGCCTCCTAAGTGCTGGGATTAATGTTGTGCGCCACCGCTGCCTGACCAGCTTGTTTCCCCTTAGGATTCATTTATTTTTATTTTATGTGTGTAAGTCTGCCTGCATGTATGCGTATGCACCACTTTCTTGCCTGGTGCCCACAGATGCCAGAATAAGGATTCGATCTCCTGAATCTGGAGTTACAGATGGTTGTAAGCTGCCATTGTGGGTGCTGGGAACTGAACCTGGGTTCATCAAGTGCTCTTAACTATTGGGCCATCTCTCCAGCCCCTGATTTTTTTTCTTAATATTTATTTATTCATTTTGTGTATGTGAGTACACTGTCGCTGTCTTCAGACACACCAGAAGGGTACATTGGACCCCATTACAGATGGTTGTGAGCCACCATGTGGTTGCTGGGAATTGAACTCAGGATCTCTGAAAGAGCAGTCAATGCTCTTAACCACTGAGCCATCTCTCCAGCCCTGTTGTTGTTGTTGTTGTTGTTGTTTTCTTTCATCTTTGGCACATGTTTAAGCTTTTTTAAAGTTAATTTTTTAAAATTTTAAGAAGTATTAAATTTAAAATAAAAAAGGAAGGGGGAGAGCCAGTGGTTAAGAGTGCCTCCTGCTCCTGCCTTGGTGTGTGCACGTGTGTGTGCATGCACCCCCCCCCACCACAAAATAACAAAACAAATCTTTTTCTTTTCCTTTTATTTTATATGTATGGGTATTCTGTGGCATGTATGTCTTGTATGCCACATTCATGCCTGGCATCTGTGGAGGTCAAAAGAGGGTGTCAGATTCCCTGGAATTAGAGTTACAGATGGCTGTGAGCTGCCACGTGGGTGCTGGGAATTTGTCTTAGTTAGGGTTACTATTGCTATGATGGAACACCATGATCAAAGCCAGTTAGGGCAAAAGGGGTTTATTTGGCTTACACTTCCACAACACTGTTCATTGTCAAAGGGAGTCAGGACAGGTAGGAACTCACGCGAGGGAGGAACCTGGAGCCGGGAGCTGATACAGAGGCCATGGAGGAGTGCTGCTTACTGGCTTGCTTCCCATGGCTTGCTCAGCCTGATTTTTTTTTTTTTTAATAGAACCTAGAACCACTAGCCTGGGAACAGCAACACCCACAATGGCCTGGGCCCTCCCCCATTAACCACTAATTAAGGAAATGCCTTCCAGGCTTGCCCACAGCTGGATCTTATGGAGGCATTTTCTTAATTGAGGTTCTCGCCTTTCAGATGACTCCAGCCTGTGTCAAGTTGACATAAAACTATGCAGCAACAAACTGAAACTGGGTCCTCTAGAAGATCAGCCATGGCTTTAAAAAACTAATTAAGAGAGAGTCAGATTGCTTTTGGCAAGATGGCCATTTTTATTATATTAATCCTGCCAATCCATGAGCATGGGAGATCTTTCCATCTTCTGAGATCTTCTTCAATTTCTTTCTTCAGAGACTTGAAGTTCTTGTCATACAGGTCTTTCACTTGCTTGGTTAGATTCACACCAAGGTATTTTATATTATTTGCAACTATTGTGAAGGGTGTCATTTCCCTAATTTCTTTTTCAGTCTGTTTATCTTTCATGTAGAGGAAGGCTACTGATTTGTTTGAGTTGATTTTATAACCAGCCACTTTGCTGAAGTTGTTTATCAGGTTTAGGAGTTCTCTGGTGGAAGTTTGGGGGTCACTTAAGTATACTATCATATCATCTGCAAATAGCGATATTTTGACTTCT
>NW_021605548.1:678008-697955 GCF_004785775.1 Grammomys surdaster
TTTATAACCAGCCACTTTGCTGAAGTTGTTTATCAGGTTTAGGAGTTCTCTGGTGGAAGTTTGGGGGTCACTTAAGTATACTATCATATCATCTGCAAATAGCGATATTTTGACTTCTACAGATTCAATGCAATCCCCATTAAAATCCCAACTCAATTCTTCACAGAGTTAGAAAAGGAAATTCTCAAATTCATATGGAATAACAAAAAACCCAGGATAGTGAAAACTATTCTCAACAATAAAAGAACTTCTGGAGGAATTACCATCCCTGACCTCAAGCTGTACTACAGAGCAATAGTGATAAAAACTACCTGGTATTGGTACAGAGACAGGCAGGAAGATCAATGGAATAGAATTGAAGACCCAGAAATGAACCCACACTCCTATGGTCACTTGATCTTTGACAAAGGAGCTAAAACTGTCCAGTGGAAAAAGGACAGCATTTTCAACAAATGGTGCTGGTTCAACTGGAAGACAACATGTAGAAGAATGAAAATTGATCCACTCTTATCCCCTTGTACAAAGCTCAAGTCTATGTGGATAAAGGACCTCCACATAAAACCAGATACACTGAAACTAATAGAAGAGAAGGTGGGGAAAAGCCTCGAATACTTGGGCACAGGGGAAAAGTTCCTGAACAGAACTCCAATGGCATATGCTCTAAGATCGAGAATTGACAAATGGGACTTCATAAAATTGCAAAGTTTCTGTAAGGCAAAGGACACTGTCAATAGGACAAAACGACAACCAACAAATTGGGAAAAGATCTTTACCAATCCTTCATCTGATAGAGGGCTAATATCCAATATATACAAAGAACTCAAGAAATTAGACTCCAGACAACCAAATTACCCTATTAAAAAATGGGGTATAGAGCTTAACAAAGAATTTTCAACAGAAGAAACTCGAATGGCCGAGAAGCATCTAAAGAAATGTTCGGCATCCTTAGTCGTCAGGGAAATGCAAATCAAAACAACCCTGAGATTCCATCTCACACCAGTCAGAATGGCTAAGATTAAAAACTCAGGTGATAGTAGATGCTGGCGAGGGTGTGGAGAAAGAGGAACACTCCTCCATTGTTGGTGGGACTGCAAGATGGTGCAACCACTTTGGAAATCAGTCTGGCGGTTCCTCAGAAAATTGGACATAGCATTACCCGAGGATCCAGCTATACCACTCCTAGGCATATACCCAGAAGATGCTCGAACATATAACAAGGACATATGCTCAACTATGTTCATAGCAGCCTTATTTATAATAGCCAGGAGCTGGAAAGAACCCAGATGTCCTTCAACTGAGGAATGGATTAAAAAAATGTGGTATATTTACACAATGGAGTATTACTCAGCTATTAAAAACAATGAATTTGAGAGGTTCCTAGGTAAATGGATGGAACTAGAAATTATCATCCTGAGTGAGGTAAGCCAATCACAAAAGAAGACACATGGTATTCACTCACTGATTATTGGATATTAGCCTAGAACCTTGAAATGCCCAAGATGCAACTCACAGGCCACATGAAGCCCATAAAGAAGGAAGACCAAGTGAGGGTGATTCGGTCCTTCTTAGAAGGAGCAACAAAATACTCAAGGGAGCAAATATGGAGACAAAGTGAGGGACAGAAACTGAAGGAGGGGCCGTCTCAAGACCACTCCACCTGAGTATCTATCCCATGTGCAATCACCAAAGGTAGATGCTGATGTGGAAGACAGGAAGTGCATGCTGATAAGAGCCTGATATGGATATCTCCTCAGAGGCCTTCAAGAGTCAGACATATTCAGAGGCAGATGCTCACAACTAGCCATTGAACTGATCATGGGGTTCTCAATAGAGGAGTTAGAGTGAAGACTGAAGGAGCTGAAAGGGTTTGTGGCACCATGAGGAGAGCAACAATACCAACCAACCACAGCTCCCAGGGTCTAAACCACCAGCCTGGGAGCACTTAGGGGGGGATCCAGGGCTTCAGCTGAATATGTAAAAGTGGAGGGCCCTGCTGGGCATAGGTGGAAGAAGAGAACCTTGACCTCATGAAGGCTGGATGCCCCAGGGGGTGGGAATTTTGAGGGTGGGGAGGTGGGAGTGGGGGGGTGTAGATAGAGGTTACATCCACAGAGAAGAAGGAGGAGGGGCGAGGGGATTGGGGGTTCCGAGGGGGTGGTGGGGGATGGGGTAAGGGGACAACATAGGAAATGTAAATAAATCATCCAATAAAAAAAAAAAAGAAAAAAAAAGAAGAGAGAGTCAGAAAGTGTAGCCAAATGCATTTGGACTTTTGATTCTGATTTATACCAAGGTTCAGAGGTGGTGAGTCCAATAGTTGGTTACCTAGCATGGTCAAGACCCAGGGTTCAGCACTGTAAAAATCAAAACCAGAAAACCCAGGGCAGCTGAGGCACCCTGAGAACTCTCTGGGAACTGGATGCTTTCAGAGTGTGATAATGGTATCTCGGCTGTTGTTTAACAGGTCAGCCCTGACAGGTGAGGTCCTGCTGAGGTGTCTGTGGGTGAGGCAGTGTGCTGGGTGAAGTTGCTTCACAGAACTCCCGTGGATATCGAGGAAGCGCTCTGAGCAACTACACTGTTGGGATCACCTTTATATGAGAGCAGTGGATTTGCAAGAGTTGAGAATCAGGGGAATCCATGGCACCAGTGCCACTACTGTGTCAGCTGTGTTCCTTAGTCAAAACGGCAGGAGCTCAGCTCTGTCTCTCCAGCAGCTGAAAGGCATGGCAGGCTGGACTGTCGTCTATAATGTAGATGACACTTGGCCAGGTCTGCTCTGTTCCTTCTATTAGACCCCTTGTCCTCTAAGTCAGGGGGTGGGAGGTGGTGTGCATGTGTGTCTGTGTGTGTGTGTGCGTGTGCACATACACACGTGTGGTATGTACTCTGAGTCCCTGAAGGAAAGTGCTTTTAAGGTCCTGTCAGCTCAGAACACTCCTGCCATCTGTGTAGTGGCCAGACTCCAGTGGTGGCATTCCCCACAGCTGAGTCTGATGGAGGGCTGGAAAAGGAGTCTGTTCAGCGAGAGTGGCCACAGGGCCACAGATGCTACAAGGACTGAGCCTGGACTGAGTCCATGGCAGAGGGCAACAAGGCAAGGCTGAAAGCTCTGCTAGAGCCCAAGGGTTTTATTCTCTTGTCCTCTATAGACTCTCAGAGCACATTTTCTGGTCACTGTGCTGGTGACAGGGACTCAGAGGTGGGAAGCTTGGTATGGAGCTGCTGGTGGCTGGGCCTTCCCTGAAAGGGGGCGCTGCTGGGCTCTCTGGGGGAGGAAGAAGGGCTTCCCTACCCCAGGAACCCACCCTCAACATTGTAGGCTCCCACTCATCCGGCAGCAGCAGAGTTCTTAGTCTCCATAGTGAGTCTGAGGTTTGAGTGGGATGGTCCATCTTTATACTAAGGTCCTGATGCCCAGCCTGGCCAGTGGTGGCCCCTCTAAGCCTTGAGCTGGGGGAGGGGTGGTGGTGGGGTTTGGTTTCAAAAAGTGTCTGGAAGACTCACCCCTGAAATCTCAAAGTTTGGGAGGTGGAAGTAGGCAGATCAGGAGTTCAGTGACATCCTCAGCTACTTAGTGAGTCTGTGGCCCACCTGTGCTACATGAGACCCTGTTTAAAATTCTCTCCTCTGAAAGGAACCTGCGATGTGCCCTCACCTCCCTCTGGAGCTCTCAATTCTCTGCTGCTCCAGCCTTTAAAATCTATTTCATGGTCTCCCAGAATCTTGGAAAGCAGATTTAAAGGCAAAGCCTGATCCAAAATCCTAATTCCTAGTGTCTTCTGGTGCAGTGGGTGGTTCTCATGCTCTGCTCTGAAGATGACCAATCAAGGGCTCTGGCCTCAGAGGAATCCCAGCAGCTGTGGAGCAGTGCCTTTCTCTTTGACCTCTTCCAGGTCTTTAAGTTGGCTGCTGGACCTTTGAGCTAAAAGGACCCTCTACAAAGTCTTGGTGACACAGGAATTGAGAGATGACCTTCACATGAGTTCTCATGCACTGTGACAAACAGCAATGTCCCTCTGCAAACCTGCCTCAAAGCAAGGCATGCCTCCACTCCTGTGTCTCCAGCCAGGAGAATATGACTTGGTGGGTCAGTCAGCATGCTGAGAAAAAGCAGGCCACCCCCAGAGTGACCTCAGCCCTTAGAACAAGGCTTTCCGTGCATAGTTACTACTGAGAAGTTGAGTGGAGCTAAAGAGATTCAGATTTTTCTAGAAGCAGTGCCAGCCATTGAACTTAATGTGAAAAGGAGGCATGAGTGGAACTTGGCCATCTCTCTGGCGACTGATTTTATCAGATGCTTCAAGTGTGAACTCCCCCCCCACACCTCTTGTGTTCTAAAACTGTGTAGTGTTCTCCTGTATATTTTATGAAAGCTCCGAGTGGGTGCTAAACTTTACTACTCAAATTAATGCAAGACGTATCTGTGTTTTAATTTAAAACTGAGACAAACTCTCTGCTGAAGTGCCAGCCAGCGGTGTGGGAGTGCAGCCTGGGGCTCCAAGAGGTTCTGCTCTATGTGGGTGTGAGTGACACCTCGCAGTGACAGCGTGTGTGTGTGTGTGTGTGTATGTGTGTGTGTGTGTTTAAAAAGATCTGGCAGGGCCAGCCAGTTCTCCATGGTTTGGGCTTGCTTCTGCTGCAGAGATTTGCACTCAGTCTGGTCTCCTTGGATTCTTGCATCCAGTATCCATACCAGATATCCTCCTGAGTGCTTGCCTTTCATACGCCCTGTAAGGACTGTCCTGACTCTGCTTCTTTATAATTTGCAGTTCTGCTTGTAAAGGTGGGTCTCAAGGATGGCCTGGCCAGTGATTGGAGTGTGTATTTGCTGGGCTTGCCTGTAGACTCCACAGGTATCGTCCACCTTGGGCCTTGTGCTGTCCCAGGGCATGATAGAGTTGCATTCGTGAAGGGGCAGGATAGCGAATTCAGTTCTCTTTAGCACTGTGTTCCAGACATGTAAGAAAGAGACAGGTCCATCACTGCACATGGAAGCAGTTCATTGGAGACTCGGTGGCAGAAGCATAGTCCTAAGTGGCAGTAAGGCCAGTGGATCCTCAGACTATAACCATGCCTTACAAGTTTATTTACCAATGTTGTGTGAAGTGTAGGCAGGTTCTGTAGGAAACAGTAGAAAACTTCAGCTGTCCATGACCCGGTGTGCCATGTGCGGTTCATTGATGACTTGTATGAAATATCTAGTCCTAGATATTTAGAAGTGACCGATGTATTGACTGCCCAAGATCAAGTGTAGAAGTACTTGATACATTTTTACAGTAGAAATAGAATAACACTGTAAATAGCTTTTAAAATTTACTTATTGTTTAGTGTGTGTGTGTGTGTGTGTGCACATGCGCACGTGCGAGTGCCATGGTATGCTTATGGAGGTCAGAGGACAACTTTGCAGAATCGATTCTCTTCAACTTTTACCCAGGTTCTGGGATGAAACTTGTTTTATTAGGCTTTACCCACTGAGCCATCTTGTCGGCCTCCTTGTAAATGGCTCTTAGAAACTTGGAAAGTGCTTGCTTTGGCATTGGGCAATGGGATTGTCCAACCACCTCTGAGAACAGTGCTCGGGCTGGTGTTGGGGTGGGGGAGGGAGGATCCTGTCATTGATGCCTGTCATTGAAGAAAACTTCTTCAACTGTCCATGACTCTGTGTGCCATGTACAGTTCATTGATGTCTTGTGCATGTTACACACACACACACACACACACACACACACACTGGGCAAATACATTCTAATTTTATAATATCTAGCTTTTAGATACTAAACCAGTTGTCAATATAAACAAACAACAAAATAGCCAGGGCATGGTGAAGCTGTTTTCCCTCTGATTGTCTCAGTCAGGTGCTACCTAAGGGTGTGGCTCACTCACTATATGTTTTCCCTTGTGGTGAGTCCCCAGGTTCCCAGGAGATGCCAGACAAGAAGAAGGTGGCCTTCAATGACCATGAGGTGGGTCTCTGCTAGGTCATACCTTAAGACCCAAGAGTAGGACATGAAAGAGACAACAGCTGTGTGTTCTCCTGGGGACGATAGCCGGGATTCGAGCTGTGTGAAAATCCAAAGGGATGGGAAGAGAAATAAAGAGAAGAAATCTGAAGAGGAAGAGAAGAAAGGACTTCAGAAGAAACCCTGTCAGGAGATAGCCAGTCGCTGGCTTCAAGAACATCAGTGCCCCTGGAAAGTTTGGACAGACCCAGGAGCCAGGAAGGCTGGATCTGGAGAGGAGCAGGAACCACTGTGAGGGAGGTGGATGGTGTGTGTGACCTGCAAAGGCCGAAAGAGAGGAAACTGGCAGATTGGATGGGAACACAGAGTCCGGAGACTGGAGTCAGTGTTTGGTAAGTCTGAACTGGAGACTTGGCTCCCACGAGAGAGGAGAAAGGGAAGATGGTGTGGGTGGGGGAAGACCACGGCGGGGGGGGGGTACTGGAGGAGAAAACCCTGGAGCTGGACATATAGCCTTCCCAGAGACACATGTGCTGTGAGAGTGAGCTTGTTGGGGACTGTCAGGGCTGGGGCAGCATACAGCATCGGGGAGGGGGTGCAGCTAAGAGTCTCAAGGAGATTACAATAAGCTGGGCGATGCTGGGGAGCTTTGAGAGGAAGCAGAGAAAGATCAGCACAGGGAGGGCTGGCTGATAAGGAAACAGCGAGAGCAGCTGGCAAACCTCAGGGCCATGGTGGGGGCAGTTTTCTGTGCTGTAGATGGTTGGGGAGGTGTGAGCTGAAATTCAGAGGAGCCTCGCTTGAAGTGGAGCTCTGTGTGTGTACGTGTGTGTGCGTTCATGTGCACACAAAATGTGTGTGTGTGTGTGGGGAGGGTTCATGTATCTATGAGAGCATATGTGTATGTTCGTGCGTGCGTGTGTTTGTGTGTATGCATGTGTGTGTGTGTGCAAATGAAGACCAGAGGACAACCTCAGGTGTCAGTCAACCTACTGGAACTCACTAATTGGCTAGGTTGGCTGGCCACCAAGCCCCAGGGGTTTGCCTTTCTCTGCCTCCCCAGCCATCTCTCTGGCTGCTGCAGTGGAGTTTTGAGCTGTGGGTTTCAGGGGCACCAGGGAGAGAGGTGGTTGAATACTTTACAAGGAGATGCTGGAGGAGGCTGAAATTCAGAGAAAATTAAACTTGTCTAGTAAAGAGCAGATGGTGGCCTCCTGTGGGCAGACACAGGCCATCAGTTTGAGGAAAGCGATGTGAAAAGGCTTGTATGTTGCTCACAATGAGATGATTGCACTAAGTTTGTATTGAAGTCAAATGTCTCTGCTTATCCTGAACTGTGTCTCCTACGCAATGAAGGATGCTCCCCAACTGAGACAACCCCAGCTGGTCTTCAAGGGGACATGGGTCCTGGGAAGGCAGCTACAGACCTGGAACGCCTGACGCACTTCCCAGAGTATCGATCTGTTGATCATAGTTAGCAAACTTTTTGTAGTGCTGGCTGTGTCCTGCAGGGGGCCCACTAGCCCCTCCTCGCCTCTGTTCCTGCCTCCGGCCGCTAGATGTCACTAGGAATCCAGTAAGTTGGTAGCTGTGGGCGGGACCTATAGGGTAAGCTAGCTCTTTCCTGTTCACTCTCTTGCAGGGCTGTGTGCTGTTTTAGTGCAAATACCAAGGCTGCCTTCTGCTGGCTCGGGGAGCAGCTGTCCGCTGATTAGGAGATTTTTGTTTCTTGTTACAAATGTCTTGAGATTTTGGTACAAATCTCTTGAGATCTGAATGTGGGAAAGGGGGCGCCTATGGCTTCTGTCCCTGGTCTCTTGGAGGCAGGACTTCCAGTGCTGTTGGTCAGTCGCCCAGGGGAGGTTGCTTTGGGCAGGACAGCTGGTGCCTGCAACTGCGTCCTCCTGGAGGTGCGGCACTTGGTGTTTTGCCACTTAGGTGGGTAGATAGGGGCCTCTGAGCGTGTGTTTACTCATGACTTCTTCAGGCTGCCACGGTAAGTAGAAGCGAAGGAAGAGTAGCACTACTTGGCCCAGGCTGGGGAAGCCATCCCAAGGCGGGCGGGGCTGGGCGGGACTCTGGAAAGAGCAGGGGCGGGGCTCCGCCAGAAGGGTGTGGCCTCAGAAAGTGCTGAGCCCACGCACGCACGCACGCACGCACGCACACGCATGCTGCTGCTTTGGTTCAGAGCCCTATGCCGGCATTTCCAGCATGTCCCCTTCTGTGTCCCCTGCCGTCAGACGTCCCAGGGCGCGAAGGCGAGCAGAGCCGGGTAAGGCGGGTGGGACGGACAGGGCTCTGTGACTTCCCGAATCCTGCCCCTGCCCCGGGTCACACCAGATACGTTGGGAAATTCGGTCACTCACGTGATTGGACCAGGGGCTCCGGGCTGTCGCGTTTGGTGTGGAGGAGGTCCCCTGGGAGCGTGGCTTCCAGATTCCCTGGTTGGTCTCAGGCCCACTCCACGATTCCTACACTCTTTGCCACGTGGCCTTAGCTTTCAGTACCTACCCCAGGTCACCAACCTGCCCCACTGGATTTCTAGCCGGTGGGATGGCTGTCCAGGCTGGGATTCTATGTGAGATTCTGGCTTTTCAACCTTTCCCTCGTGTACTAAGGTTCCCGGAAGCACCTGGCCACTTGGTTGTGGGATTGTTGCTAATAGCGCTTGGGGAGGGGTGTCTTGATCTGATTGCAGGAGTGGTGGGTGGGTTCACGGTGAAGACAGCCCTTCCAGGGCCAGCTTTTACAGCTAGCCGGCTGACCTACTTTTGATAGCTTAGCCCCGGGCTGGGGCAGCTAAACTCTTAGACTCTAGACATTCCAGGGGGAAGACAGGGCTGTCCTGTCTTTCCAGGTGGGGCGGAGTTGTGGCTTCTAGGAGAAGCTGCTGGGTTGCAGATGCACAGCAGACCATCGGGGTAACTTGCCTGATACTCTTCTCTTAGTGGGACAAAGGAATGTCACTCATGCCACAGTAGTTGTTTATAGCCCCAACCTCAGTGTCCTTGTCTGTGAAATGGGGATGGCCATAGATTCCGCCTAGCAGTTTGGGTGCTGAGCTTGACTCTCAGTGTAGCTAGGGTGTTTGTCTGACATCGAACTGGGCCAAATGCTGGAAGAAAGTTGCCGACGAACTGTTCCCCACCTAGACCCATATGATAGGCGGAATGGGATTTGAACCTCTATCCCTGGGAGCCTTTGGCCACCACTTTTCTCTCTTTCCCTCCTGCATAGTTCATGGGACACCCCTCAGGCACCCAAATTCTGGCTACTTTGCCAGAGTTGTTCTGCTTATGAAGACCAGCCCGGCTCCTTACTTTCTCAGGGCACACCTAGAACTGCCTTCTGTCCCTTGTCCCTTGACCTCCCCACCTATGCTCACGATCAATCACTGTAGCTCCATCGAACCTGATCCCTTCTTTGCAGGAACAGCGAGAAAGGCCTTTTTTTTTTCTTTCCTTCCTTCTTTCTTTCTTTCTTTTTTTTTCTTTTTTTCTTTTTTTGGTTTTTCGAGACAGAGTTTCTCTGTATAGCCCGGGCTGTCCTGGAACTCACTTTGTAGACCAGGCTAGCCTTGAACTCAGAAATCCTCCTGCCTCTGCCTTCCAAGTGCTAGGACTAAAGGCGTGCGCCCCCACCGTCCGGCAGAGAAAGGCCCTTTAAAAAGTATTTGTCAGCCGGGCAGTGGTGGCACAAGCCTGTAATCCCAGCACTTGAGAGGCAGAGGCAGGCGGATTTCTGAATTCGAGGCCAGCCTGGTCTACAGAGTGAGTTCCAGGACAGCAAGGGCTGCACAGAGAAACCCTGTCTCGGAAAAAAAAAAAAAACAGAAAAAAATGTATCAAACCAGACATGATGGTATATATTTATAATCCCAGCACTTGGGAGGCTGAGCCAAGAGTGCTTCAAGTTTGAGGTTAGTTTGGGTTACATAATCTCAACAAACAAAAACAAAATGCTCGTCACTTCCCCAATCCTTTCCTTCCTCAAACCAGCAGGCCTCATGCACCTCATAGGATACAGTTGAGCCAACCAGGCCCACCAAGATGGCTCTGAGCCCAGGCATGTGTCTGGGAACCCCTACCAGGGTTTTAGAGATGCTTGTATCTCAGTCTGCCTCATCCCCTCCTGGCTGACGCTCTGCTGGGATTGCTCGTGTGTCTGTTCTGATACCTGAGTCCTTACTGCTGAGAAACCTCCCATGCATGCCCTGTCCTGTCTTCTCCCAGTATCTCAGTATCCAGCTTACCTTACTGTCTGCATTCCAGGACCTTGCACAGTGCTGGGTGGGGACAGGCTCAGATGAACAGGCCAGGAGAGTTCATGCAGTGAGGTTGTGGCTCTGTGCTGAGCTGTGTCCTACTGGCTCCAAAGTGGGGCTAGCAGACTGGGAGAGGATGCCCTGTGTTGAGAGGATCGGGAGACAAACTGCACGGGCCTGCTGGAAGTCAGCCACAACATGCCATGTTGGTGCCTTCAGAGTTATGCCACACCCAATAGCAGTTCCTTCTTCAAAAGCCCCCGAGGTGCCCTCAGTCCATGCCCTTGCTTTCCTTATTCCTTGGCTTCCCTTCCCTGTGCATTGTTAGAGTCATGTCCTCTGTCTCCCTGTCCCTCACAGGCAGGGATACGTATACCAGCCACACTCCTAGTTGCCAGGTGTGATGGCCCCACCCGTGAAGAGATTTCAGCAGGATGAAGCTGGGTAGCCCTTGAGCTTCAGCAGAGGGCACTGCCCCTGCCTTTCTACTCAGCCGGGACCCCTGAGTTTGTACTCTGGCAGATACACACTGGAGTATGGCAGCCGGGCAGCTTTTGCCCCCTTGCAGGGATTGTCTTCCTCCTAGGTAAAGCATAGGCCAAGGGAGAAATCCACAGGCAGAAGACTCGAAGGCCTGGGGCCTGGGGTGGTGAGCACTGTGCTCCACGTAGGTGCTCTCTTGTCTTTTCAGGTGGGAAGAAAAGAGCAAGAACAGTGTGAAGTGGACGCAGCTGGAGCACAAGGGCCCATACTTCACCCCGGCCTATGAGCCCCTTCCTGATGGAGTACACTTCCTCTATGATGGTGAGGACCAGGGTGTGTGTACTCCTGGGATTGGGCTGCCTGGGTGCTTTGGGCTGACTTTTTATCTGTACATGGTCAGAATGCCGAGAAGGCTGATCATCTCAGTATAGGGTGCAAAGTCCTCTTCCCTGCCTGGGTTTCAGAAGTTCCTAACAGACTGACTGATAGTAGGAGTCAACCCTGGAGTCCCCCAGAAACTCTGTGTGTGTGTGTGTGTGTCTGTCTGTCTGTCTGTCTGTCTCTGTGTGTGTGTGTGTGTGTAGATGACCATTGGCAGGCTGCTACAAGGAAGGAGAGACACGGATTTGTGTTTCAGGGGCACACATTGTATCCAGACTTGTCCAGATTTGGGTGAGCTGCTTTGGTCTCCCAGGCTGCCCTCTGTACACTCCTGGTGAGAGGTGGTAGTGGAGATACAGTGTGTGCCGTATATGTCCTGGTCTAGTTTGTTTGCTTGTTGTTTTTGGCATTTTGAGACAGGGTCTAACTCTGTAGTCCTGGCTGTCCTGAAACTCTCCATATAAACCACATTGACCTTGGACTCATAGACATGTACCTGCCTCCGAGTGCTGGGATTAGAGGTGTGGGCTACCATACCTAGCCCAGTTTGTTTTTTTCTTTAAATATTTTTAATTTTTATTTTTTGAGATAGGATCTCTCTACATAGTCCTGGCTATCCTGGAACTCACTGTGTAGACCAGGCTGGCCTCAAACTCACAGAGATTTACTTACCTTTGCCATATTATTGTGTACACACATGCTGGGCCCATACATACCTATGATGTGACCTCTGGCACATGTGCCATGGTGTGCTGTGGAGGCCGGAGGACATCTCTGTGGAGTCCATTTTCTTTTCCCATTGTATTTTATGTGGGTTCCATGATCAGGTCCAGGTTGTCATCTGGCAGGCCCTTTACCTGCACATGCCTGTTTCGAAATTCTTGTCCTGAAACTCTTCAGACATTTGGTTGAGAGGCTTCTCTCAGGAGTAGTCTTGGCATCCACCTGGTGTTCTGTCTAGGCTCCTGTGCTCTGTAGGTCATACTGACCTTTACATGAAGTCACTGAGCATAGAGGGCTAGTCTACAGTGGTCCACATTTCCCCACTGGAGAGCATTAACTTTTATTTTGTGCCTGTACTTTTCTTTTTTTAAAGATTTATTTATTTGTTTGTTTATTTATTTGTTTATTTATTTATTTTATATGCATACACTGTCACTGTCTTCAGACACACCAGAAGAGGGCATTGGATCCCATTACAGATGGTTGTGAGCCACCATGTGGTTTCTGGGAATTGAGCTTAGAACATCTGGAGAACAGTCAGTGCTCTTAACCGCTGAGCCATCTCTCCAGCCCCATGCCTGTACTTTTCTATGTGGAAATTTGTGTTTTCAAATTGCACGTGTTAGGGACAAGGGTATAGCTGTGGTGGAACGCTTTCCTGGCGTTTCATCCCCAGAGCTGCAATAAAATGAAAAAAAAATTTTTTTTTTTAATGTGGGTTTTGTTTTTTTTTTTTGGACCATTGAGATGGTTCATGAGGAAAGACACTTACCACCTAAGCCTGGTGACTGAGTTTGATCCCTGGGACCAACATAAAGATGGAAGGAGAGAACCCACTCCATAAATCTGACTTCCACAGGCACTCCATAGCATGTGTGGTCCCCCTACCCCCAGTGTGCGGTGTGTGTACACACACAATAATAACAAACTACATGTGTTGCTTTTCCACATAATACAATCATCGTAGCAAGAAGCAGTGTGATGAAGAAGTCAGTGACTGGCCATTACCTCACCCAGGGGCTTTTAACTTACTTAGAGTGTGCACAGAGTGTATTGTGTACCAAAGTGGGAGGTTGTGTCATCTGAATGGGACCTGTGGCTGCCCCTCTCAGTGTGCGTGCTATCCACAGGCAAGCCGGTGAAGCTGAGCTTGGCAGCAGAGGAGGTCGCTACCTTCTATGGGAGAATGCTGCATCTTGAGTGTGTGACCAAGGAAGTATTCCGGAGGAACTTCTTCAGTGACTGGCGGAAGGTGTGTGTCTCAGTGGCCCCAGCAGCAGCCCTTTCAGTGGCCTGCATTTGCCCGCCATGGCTGGATCCAAGATGATAGTCTGTGGTGACCTTGCCCTGAGGGCTCCAATGACAGTATCCAGCTCTCAGAGTGGAAGGCTGGAGCAGTCGGGGATGGTTTTTGCGTCATGAAAATAAGCACATGGTATGGAGGCGAGAGTATTGTGTGAGGTTTCACTTTTCCTTTGTTTTTAAAAGCATGGTTTGTATGAGCCTGGTCTGATCCTCGTGTCTTGCTGTCTAGCTTGTGCTTGTCTCTGCAGCATTTTTCCAGTGACTCCAGCAGTGAGCGTCTTTTCCTATACTGTTTGTCATTTGAATTTTTCTTCCCTCTCCTTTTTTTTTTTTTCTTCCAAGTCAGGGCTTCTCTGTGTAGCTCTGTCTGTCCTAGAACTCCCTTTGTAGACCAGGCTGGCCTTGAACTCATTGATCCGCCTGCCTCTGCCTCCAGAATGCTGGGATTAAAGGCATGTGCCACTACCACCTGGCTTGTCTCTTTTAATGCATATGATTACATAAAAGAGACTTCCTCGTTGTGTGATTTGACCAAGGGCAAGCCCAAATTAGAATTCTCCATTTCTCACCCTATGTCTTCTGCCTGTCTGTAGTTTGTGGTATGTGGCCTGTCTGTTGTGCCTGTGTCTGTCCCTTAACAAAGTACTTTGTTCTGTATTTATTGAACAGTTACAGACAGACAAAACACATTATTCTAGGTCGAGGGTGAGCTTCCCCCACCCTTTCCGTGTCTGCATCTGTGTCTCCTCACACTTTGATTTTTGCACAGTCTCGACCAGCATGTAAACAATGTTTCTCCCAGTTAGCATTTTACTGTATGTTTTTTTTTCATATTGCAATGGAATCATCAAATTCTGCTGTGGTTTCAACCATTTTCTCCAAAATTCTTCCCTGGGATGTAATGACTTTTGCATCAGTGGTTAGAGGTGATACTGGGAGAGATATCACAGTTAAGTTCCCTGAGTTAAGTTCCTAGCACCCACGTACAGGCTGCTTACAACCACCTGTAACTCCAGCTCCAGAGGGTCTGATGTTTCTGGATTCTGCAGGCACGTGCATGGATGTGCACATACCTACCTCCTAACTCCTTTCAAAATAAAAATAAATCTTCCTAAACCAGCAGAGCCTCCTGGAGGTATTCAGACCCTGGTGGGCCCTGCCTGTCAGGTGGGGCTCCTGCCCTGTGAGAATCCTGTGTTTGTGGGAGAGGGTTAGCCAGCCCTGTTACCTGGCTGTCTCCTCCCTCCGTGGAAGCAGAGATAGGGCCCTCTGCAGAGATCAAGTGAAATACTGCCCTCCAGCTTCCGGGAGTGAGAAATGATGCAACCTCGGATATTTTGTTGGAGAAGTATTTATAGGCTTCTAATGTAATTTTTAATATTCTGTTGAGTGAATTTGCTGTAGTCTATCCAGTGCTTTATAGCTTTCTCCTTTAATTGTCCCTAGAGTGTAGTCGTCATCACGCCAACATGGATAAGTTGCATAGGATGTAATCTCCAAGTGGAGCTAGTGGGTCAGGGATTTTACTGCTTTCATTACTAAAACTCTGTTGTATTTAGGAAGAGGTATCCTTGGCTCTCCCGCACCACCACCCTCTGGGTTCCTACTAGTAGAGTCCATTACTGTTGTTTGGACCTGGGGCTGGTGCATTTCTGTTACTGGGAGCCTGTCTGGGGTAGGCCACTCTGTCAGCAGACTCTTTGGCCCCTGATGGTTTGGGGCATGGGCGGCCTTGCCTTGGGGAAGGATGTGGGTTTAGGGGCTCACTTGGGGATTTCTTTTGGTCATTTTCTGAGAGTGAGGCTCAAGGTGTGAATCAGGGTCACAAGTCTGAAGCTGAGACTACACATGCTCCCCTCTAAGCTGTCCCTGTTTGTCCAGGGTGGACCTTGTCACCCATTTCATGCTTGACCGTGTGGCCCAGAGAGAGCTGTTTCCAGCCGAGGCCACGTGACTTAGTCTTAGGGCTCTCCTGTGCACCTGGGCCTCCCGTACAACGGTTGTCAGAGGCTGAGGGTCTAGTGGAATGGCCTCAGTGCTCTTCACAGAGTGTAGTCAGCCCCGTGTTTGTGGTGTGTCACAGTGGCCCTAAGCGTGGACTCCCTGCACCGCAGGAAGGCGCCTGTACTTGAGTGCTGATCACGTGTTGCCGGTTTTGGAAACAGGAGATGACAGCTGAGGAGAGGACGCTCATCACACACCTTGACAAATGCGACTTCTCGGAGATTCACAGGCACTTCTTGGAAAGAGCCGAGGCCCGCAGAACTCTGCCCAGGGAGCAGAAGCAGGTTGGCAGCGGGGTCTGGGAAACTTGGAGGTAGCTGGTGAGTGCAACCTGCAGGGAGCCCCTCACAGAGCCTTCCTCCCCGAGTGGCCTTAGGAGATGGACCAGGTCACAGCAGATACTAAGTGATTTCGAGTAATACCCCTCTTTTTAAAGTGTGTCTGGGATATAATTCCATCTTCCTGGGGCACATTTGAAAGTACATTACCACTTGAAAGGTCAGAAGTTGCAGAGGACCCAAGGGCAGGAATATAGGGGTGAGCTGGTGCTACTGGGCATCTTTCCACGTCTCCCCTCTATTTAATGGGAGCCCGCTGCATAGTTCTTTCTCAGTTGACTAGTTCTTGGCCATCTCTTGCAGGGGGTTTGAGGCGACTCCAGAACCTGCCTCATTTCCTCCTACCTTGAAGGCTACCCTACTTCTGCTGGACTGCAACTTGAGAATCCCTGTGCCCTGGGCTCCCCATCCCTGCAGGAAAGCCAGGGGCTTGAGGCCTCCAGCAGCAGCAGCAGTAGGAGGGACCAGCGGCCAGCACAGGAGCTGGGTTCATTTTAGCTTCTCCACTAATGCCTACATATTGTTTTGACTCAGAAGCTAAAAGAAGAGGCCGAGAAGCTTCAGCAGGAGTTTGGCTACTGTATTTTAGATGGCCACAGAGAAAAAATTGGCAATTTCAAGACGGAACCACCCGGCTTGTTCTGTGGCCGAGGTGACCATCCCAAGATGGGGATGTTGAAGAGGAGGGTTATGCCAGAGGATGTGGTCATTAACTGCAGCCGGTATGTGGGAGTCAGCCTCCAGGCTCTCTGGGTGAGCATTGGACCCTGGCTGGGTCTAGCCCAGGCTCCCTACTGAGGTGACTTTGCTTCTTAGCTCTTTGGGGGTGGGACCTTTAACTGGATGAGTGACTGAAGACACTAAGCTCTGTCTCTGTGTATCTTGGGTCTTGTCAGAGCTCTGGGTCAGCTGGGCTGCTGTCTCTCCACCCAGTAGAACTGCTTGTCTTGCTCAGCTGGGCTGAGGTTCCCCTACTGGGAGGTGTCCTCTACATATGCAGCATTTGGCTTTCCAAATGCTGGCAAGTGGGATGTGGGCTTGCTGTGTACTGCTGGTGCTCTGCTGCTGTCACCTATGGTCCGTCCTATGTGACCTCCCAACTTCAGTGACCCTGGGCGATAGCTGTGCAGTAGCCTGGTGTGTGAGCTGAGGCTTCAGAGCTCTCTGCATCGAGCGTGCTGAGTGACCACTCAGGTCTGGTTGATCCTGGTATATGTGTGTGTGTGTTTGTGTGTGTGTATATCTGTGTGTGTGTGTTCATGCCTGTGTATGTGCCAGTGGGTATACATCCGTGCTGTGAGTATGCAAGTTGGCTTAGTCTAGGGAGCTTAGAGCCAACTCTGAAGCCATATCTGCATAGTTGTGTGACTGCAGGACACACACAGGGAAGTTACCCAGAGTTGCTCATATTTGTGGACCGGAGACTTGAAATTACAACCGCCTCTGTTTTACTGCAGGGATTCCAAGATCCCTGAGCCCCCAGCTGGTCACCAGTGGAAAGAGGTACGCTCAGATAACACAGTCATGTGGCTGGCTGCCTGGATGGAGAACATCCAAAACTCCTTCAAGTACATCATACTGAACCCCAGCTCCAAGCCAAAGGTGAGAGCATGGCCTTCCAGGGAAGCCCTGTGCCCCAGAGTACATGTGTCAGGCCCTCCCCTCTGTGCTATTCCAGGGTGGCAGGCATGGGAGACCCCTTAGCCCTTCAGTTCAGCCATTAGAGATTTGCTAGGATCAGCCAGCCAGAGTTGAGAGCAGCTGGGCCCAGTGGCTGCATTCTAACTGGAATCTGAGTGGGGCTCATAGTCACTGCGATGGTTTGTATATGCTTGGCCCAGGGAGGGGCACTATTAGAAGATGTGGCCCTGTTGGAGTAGGTGTGTCACTGTGGGTGTGGGCTTTAAGACCCTCATCCTAGCTGCTTGGAAGTCAGTCTTCTCCTAGCAGCCTTCAGTGAAGATGTAGAACTCTCAGCTCCTCCTGCACCATGCCTGCCTGGACACGGCCATGTTCCCGCCTTGATGATAATGGACTGAACCTCTGAACCTGTAAGCCAGCCCCAATTAAATGTCCTTATAAGAGTTGGCTTGGTCATGGTTTCTGTTCACAGCAGTAAAACCCTAACTAAGACAGTCACTTCACATTTTTCTGAGGCCAGGCTCAGCTGCCCCTCATCCAGTTAAACCTGCCTGGGGATGCCTGAAGTGGGGAGATGTCCAGTCACCTGCTCTGCACTTAACAGGAACAACTGTTGTCTTTACTTAGGGGGAGATGGATTGGCAGAAGTATGAGGTAGCACGACGCTTGAAGGGGGTTGTGGACAAGATCCGTGCTCAGTATCAAGCTGACTGGAAGTCCCAAGAAATGAAGAAGAGGCAGCTGGCTGTGGCCCTTTATTTTATTGATAAGGTAAAGCATGAATCCTTGAGAGCGGGGTAGCCAGGACAGTGGTGGCTTCTCCCTGGAGCTGGGACCTCCGTCAAATAGGTCTGTGTGTGTTTTGTGTGATTGTGTGTGTGTGTGTGTGTGTGTGTGTGTTTTGTGTGTCTGCGTGTATGTGTGCTTCATGTGTGAGTGTGTGTGTGTGTATAGGGGAGAGAGAGTTCATTCCTGTGTATGTGCCACTGTATACGTACGCATGAGTGCTGTGAGTGTGCTCCTGTGCCACAGACCACAGCCGTGACCAGTGTCTGCCCTGGCCTAGCTGGCACTGCGGACAGGAAACGAGAAGGAAGAGGGTGAGACGGCCGACACCGTGGGCTGCTGCTCGCTCCGTGTGGAGCATGTCCGACTGCACACACCCGCAGATGGCCAGGAGCATGTTGTAGAGCTGGACTTCTTGGGGAAGGATTCCATCCGCTATAAGAACCATGTGACGGTGGAAAAGCTTGTGAGTGCCCTCACCTCAGTGACCATGTTCACAGTGGGGTCTCTTTCAGAGCCTGGCAGAGCCACAGCGATGTGCAGTGGCCTGGTTCACTTCCCAGTGTCCCCCATGGCTGTGTGAGGAAGCAGAACAGCCAGGGCTTACACACACACACATACCCACACATACACACGCATGTGCACGTGCACAAACACACACAACGTGTGCACACACACACATACAGGCATAGGCACACACGCGCATGCGCACATTCACACACACCCCTATTATAAATGTTTTGTTTAGGAGGCATGAAGTCCAGGGTTTGGGTGCTGAAAAGAAAGGAAAAGAATCTTTCTTGCCTGTCCCCGCTTCCACTGGTGCCAGGCGTGCCCTGGCTTTGCCTCCCCTTGTGAGACCTCTTCCGTGCTGGCCTGGCTTCTGCCCCATGAGACTCGGTGCAGCTGCTCATTATGTTCTGCCTCTGCTGAGCACAGCTGCTTCCGTCCCGTCGTCTTACACAGTGCCGTCCTGAGGGGCCACTGTGCTCCGTGTGATCCCATCTTGACAGCCCCACCTGTGGCTGCTGTTTCTATAGAAGGTCACATTATAAGGCTCCAATGGGGATTTGATGCCACCTTGGCACCCTTGGCAGGATGGGCAAGCTAACACCCAGGAGAGGCCAGTGCAGTCTGGGCTATCTCTAGAAGCTGGCCTGGCCAGGAGGAACTTCATGTCTTCTCCTGAAAATGAGCAGAGGAGAGAGAATGTCCTCCTGAGGCTCTGTGATGTTAGGTGTGCCTGATTGGGTCACAATACAGCGCCCTGGGTTACCTGGATGGAAGTCAGTGTTTCTAGTAGAAGAGGGAGCTAGGAGTCAGCTGCTGGCTACAGTCACTGAGTGGTCTCTGGAGGCACAGAAGAGCATCTCCCGCTTTCACCACATGGCTGGGGACGACTTAGCAGTGAGTGACCACGAGCAGGATAGTGTTGGGAGGCATAAAGACACAGGTTCCAGAGGGTAGGCCTGGCACTATGCTGGTACCACCTCTGTCCAGGCCCTGGTGTGTGTAGCCCTCTGTACCCTTCTGTTGATGTGCACGGCGTGATCTTTCCTGTCCTTGTGAGACATCCTTCCTGCTCAGCTAGCGTCTGCTCCAGGAGTCTCAGTGTGGCTGTGAGTTACGCTCTTCTCCATTTCAGGTGTTCCAGAACCTTCAGCACTTCATGGAAGACAAGGACCCTGGGGACAACCTCTTTGATTCACTGACTGTAAGCACACATACATTTTCAAAGCAGTGAAGGTGTCTCAAGGTTTTCACTGCTGTGACACTATAGCCACAGCAACTCTTGTAAAGGGTGACATTTAATTGAGTCTGGCTTATAGTTTAGAGGCTTGTTTAGTTCATTATCATCCTGGTGGGAAGCATGACAGCATGCAGGCAGACATAGTGCTGGAGAAGAAGCGGAATGTTCTGGATTTGGATCCACAGGCAGCAGGAAGTGAACAGTGAGCCACTGAGCCTAGACTTGAGCTGAGACCTCAAAGCCCACCCACTAGTGACTCATTTCCTCCAACAAGGCCACACCTCCTCCAACAAGGCCACACCTCCTCCA
>NW_021605548.1:697965-755484 GCF_004785775.1 Grammomys surdaster
ACCTCCTCCAACAAGGCCACACCTCCTCCAACAAGGCCACACCTCCTAATCGTGCCACTGCCTATGGGCCTATGGGGGCCATTTTTATTCAAACCACCACAGATAGGGACTAGGGGTCCTGGAAAGGAATAGGGATTCAAGTCTAGCTTGTCTTTGTCCCCAGTGTGTTCTCTGTTCTGACCCAGCAGCTAAAGCAGTTTTCCTAACCCTCTCCTGCAAGCTGAGGCTAGCCCATGGAACTTGTGCCTCCATGACTCCTTTCTCCTCTCTGTACCCAGCCTTCCACCCTGAATAAGCACTTGCAGTACTTGATGCAGGGGCTGACAGCCAAGGTGTTCCGGACCTACAATGCCTCTGCCACTCTGCAGGAGCAGCTGCGGGCGCTGACCCGTGGTGAGTAGATCTTTGATCCTAAGGGCCAGCCAGACTATCCCCTATGGGAGCTGCCTAAGGGCTGCACCTTGGGCTGCCCTAGGCATGAGTCAAGGTAGGACTGGACACAACTGCTTGTTGGTGGAAGAATGCTTGAGGTTGATCCCAGAGTGGGGGTGGCCTCACTGGCCCCCAGTAGGGAGGTGTCCTGTTTCCTGCTCCACTCCTTCTAGCTGCTGTCCCTGGTCTGCAGTCTGTCCCTACCCTTCCTCCTCTAGGTAGGGCCTTGCCTCTCTTCCTTGGTCACTTTGGAGGTTCCTAACAGACCTGTGAGCCCCACCACTCCTGACCTCTCCAGTACCCCTAAACCCTCTCAGCTTTAGGTCCTGTTCCTCTACTGCTGTCCAGGGACCTTTGTCTCCCACACTGTCTTGAGCTGCTCAGCGGGAACAAAGCCCGCCCAACACCTGCTCCCTTGCTTCTCCTGGCTCAGAAAGTCATGAAGGCCAGAGCCCACCACCTATGCCCCCACTGCTTCCTAAGCAGGGTGTCTCAAGGGGAACTCTCTGGTCAGAGCAGGGTGAAGACTTGATGTCCTCAAGTGCTGAATCCAGGCTATTCCCCCATTAAACCTGGGCAGCCAATATGGCTGACCTGGGGCCAGTGAGCTGTGTGGCCCCGAAGACATCTCATGCATCAGGGGCAGGCATGCAAGGAGCCAGCCCTTTTTAGAGGAACTTGCCATAGGAAGCCAGAAGCCAGGCCTGCTAGCAGAGCATCCTTTAGATCCAGCCCTGAAGAAAAAAAAAACTGCAGGGTCCTATTTCCAGGTGTGGTTTTGTAAATCTTGTGTGAATGACCACCTGGCCTTAGAATTCTTCAGGCGGGAGCTAGTCCGAGAGTAGTGGCCATGCAGATAGGTGACTCAGGGACCTGAACCTGAACTTCAGTCTCTCAGGATGTAGCGGGTGAGAACCTTGCTCAGTAAAGCTGAGGTGTACAGGCTACAACAACCTCAGGGTTGTTAGTCATGAGTTCTTAGAAGGATCCTGGACTAAACAAGCTCAGACGACACTGCCTCACCTTTCCTTGGGCCTTAGGGCTTCTAGGTTACCCTCTTCCAGAAGGAAATGGCTAGGCCTGGGATGGCTTTGGGGCTCCTGCCTCTGCCCCAATAGGACATAGTCCAGCCCCCACTGGACTCTACCCCAGTGCTGCCATTACTATGGCTAAACCCAGTTGGCCCCAGCTTGTGGGGCATCTTAGGTCGTTGACTTTTTCCTTGGGATTTTGTGTCATAGAAGGGACATTTATAACATGTCCAGAAAGAGCCCCTTTAGGGCCAAGGATGTGACCCAGCGTACTACACTTGCCTAGCATGTCAAGGTCCTGGCCTCCATTGCTAGTACCACCAAAGAATAGGAGGGAAGAAGGGAGGCTCACAGCAGGTTGCAACAGAGTGACAGCTGTCATTGTCTTTGCTCAGTTGAAGACAGCCTAACCTGCAAAGTCTTAGCTTACAACCGGGCGAACCGGGCTGTGGCGGTCCTCTGTAACCATCAGAGAGCAGTTCCCAAGACCTTCGAGAAGTCGATGCAGAAGCTCCAAAAAAAGGTGGGTTGGTGCTTGCGGTGAGGGCCCTCCATACCGGCTGCCTCCCTCCTTCTCTTCGGGGCATTTCATGGAGGGCAGGAATGTGGACTGGCTATAGCGCTGCAGGAGGCTGGGGCTTGAAATCACACAGGGCTATGTCCTGGGCAGCCATGGGAGGAACCAGCTTCTAGGTTCAGAGCCAGCTTGGCTGCCTCTCATTTCCCTGCTAGGACACAGCCCGTGTTCTAGTTTATGAAAGAGGTCAGAGCAGTGGGGATGCTGGATCAGTTTGTGGCTGGTGCGGGTGGCACCGTTGGGCCCTAGAGGTATCTTGTCCTCACTGTGCTCCTGGTCAGCCCCATGTGGCTTCATGGGGCTGTCTCCCAGGCTGCTCTGTCACTTGAGTTGTTTCAGAATGTAAGGCCAGGACAGGGGTGACATAGTTCACCTATGAGGCTCTGGAGTCTGCTATAAACCCTAACCCTGTGCAACCTCTCCCCGCCCCGCCCCGCCCCCCAAAAAAGAATGTTAGGCCAACAGCTGTGGACGGAAGTCCTCAGGACAAGTCTGGGTGGGGATGGAAGCAGCCATGCAAGTGTTTGTTTCTCCACAGATTGAGAAAAAGAAGGCACAGGTGGCTGAGGCACAGGTGAAGCTGCTGAAGGCGGAGATTGACCTTAGAATGAGAGGGGACAGCAAATCCAAAAGGTATGTGTTGAGCTGCTGCCCTGAAAGCTGTAACCCTGAGGCCCAGCTGGGGTCAATCTGGGTGAAGTCAGCTTTGGCCTTAAGATTCTCCCTAGCTACTATTGTGATCTTTGAAGGCTTCATTATTCATACACAGAAGACATGGCCGTTTAAGACATGGCCGTGTAAGGCACGGCTGTGGCCTCTGATGCCGGCTGCATATAGCGGGGTTACTGCTTCAGGGCTCCCAGCCTCCTAGGCTCTTTCTGGGTTTTATTTTGAGCAGTTGGTTGAGTGAGTTTTCACAGCACACGTTTTACCGTTTTACCCTTGTGCCCTGTTCTGCTGGATACAGTGACATCCTTTAAGCATTCAGGGAGGCAGAAACAGGCAGATCTCTATGAATTCAAATCCAGTCCAAGGCTACATAGAGAGACCCTGTCTCAAAAGAGATCAAACCAAGCAAACAACAAAACAAAACAAAATACACAGTTCTGAGAGATGTGTTCCTGTTTCATGAAGAGATCCTGTCTCCATCAGCATCCCCTCCCACCGCCCCAGCCTCAAGCAGCCTGTCTGCTTCACGTCTCCTCAGGCTTCTCTGCAGCTGGTCTGGGCTTGTGGACATGGCTGCCTTGCCTGGTGAGCCCACTAGGCCTTGTTTCTCTTCTGTCACTTCTGTCTGTTGTGCCTAACACATTCTCTGACTCCATGATGCCGGAGGATTCCCAAGTTTTCTCCTGAGAGGTTTATCACCTTAGCTGTCACAGTAGTCCGCAGCTCATCTTGAGTTTACTTTTATCTGGGGTCTGAGGGTTTAGCCTCTCAAACATTTCTGTCCTTACCAAGTGCACTCGACACCTGTGTTGGAAATCGGTTGTTTGCAGGTATGGGGTTCGTTTATGGCCTTTCATTTTGTTCTGTTCATCTATGTGCTGTGTCCGCTCCAGTCCATCTTGGTGACTGAGTGTGGGGATCAGGAAGAATGTGACTGACAACTTTTTCTTTTCTTGTTTGAGATAAAGTCTCACCGTCTGCCTCAGGCTGGTCTTGAACTCACAGTCCTGTCTTAGTCTCTGAAGGACTGGGATTATAGGCATGTACCACCTCTGCCTAACTCTTAACTCTGTCTTTCTCTCTAAAGATTGTTTTGGCTACTTGTTGACGCTTGAAATCCACACCCTTCCCCATGCACTTAGGGGTGGTATTGTGCTTGCTGGTCATTTTGAAAGTGCCACACCATGCAGTACCGAGTCTCAACACAATCTGTAAGCACCTGTAACCCCAGTCCTTGGGGTAGAAGACTGGGAGGGGCAAAAGTCTGGATCATTCTTAGCTATATAGCAAACTCAGGTCCATCCTAGGTTACATGAGAGCTTAAGTTAAAAAAAAAATCAATATAATTTAAACTCAGTCTTCCTTAACCTCTCAGCAAACATTTGTAGTTTTTCAAGAAAAACCTAAGTGTTGTGTTTCCAGGCAGGTGTAAATAGGCTTTTTAGCTCATATTTGGATTGTTCACGGCTACCTTTGTTAGGGGTTTCCCCAGTCTACCTTGAGTTCAGTGATAACAGATCACAGGCTCAGTGTGCACAGTGCTCATGGCAAAGATCGCTCATGGCTAAGATCGACCACAGTGGAGTGGAGCGGGCAAAGCACCTGGGCCGCATCCAGGATTGTGTGAGAGCCTCTCTGAGGCTGCCATGGTACCTTGAGGTTGTCACTTGGTGCTGTCCCTTCTGCATTTCACAGCTGTTGCCTACCGCCCTTCCCCCCCCCCAAACACACGCCTTGATACAGGATCCACAGATATAGGATCCACAGTCACATTCAGTAAACACAGCCCTGCAGATATTCGCTTTCCCATCCAGGGGCCACATCTGCACAGGAACATTTTCACAGATGGGGCTTTAAACTCACAGGCAGGCTGTGTCCTGGGTGAAGCCAAGTGTAAGAGGGCTCATGTGCCCTGCCCAGGAGTTACTCCTGATCACTTAGGCAGTGGCCAGTCCCATTTGGAGCAAACTGTGTCTGACAGCCACACTGCCTCCCCAGGGGAAGGCAGGATGTAATCAGGCTCTTTGTCAGAGGCTGCAAACTGCTTGTGCAGGGAGCTGACATCAGCACTGAGTCCTCCAGGGCTGAGTCCCATCTGGTGTGCCTTGTGCTGAAGCAGCAGTTACAGGATCCACGTGCTAGGAATGGACACAGGCCGACACTCCTGATTTCCCATGGTGCCTAGTGTTAGGCCCCCAGCTGGCAGCAGAGTAGGCTCTCAGCTCAGGACTTGGAGTGGCCAAAGTTAGTAGAGCTGCCGTGGTGTGGTAGGCAGTGCCAGGTTTAGGCCCAGATCACGACCAACTGGGAGATCTGTGAACTCAGGACCCCAGAGAGGTGGCCTGGAGCTGAGGCCAGTCCTGAGCCTTTGCAACTCAACGTGTAAGAGTCAGAATTGACCTGCTCAGAAAAGGGATATCAGTCCAGAGTCCCCAGACTTTGGCTGCCAGGTGGCTCAGCCCCAGAGCTCACTAGCAACCTGACTACTTCTGAGCCCTGGACGGATCCTCCCCAGTCTGTCTCCTCCCTAAGCTTCCAGGAGGCACAAACACTGTCAGGACTTAGGAAGACTTTTCAGACTTTAACACTCAGGGTTTCAGTTCCAGCGCTCCTCTACAGAAGCAGCTGTGGCCCCGCCTCCCCCACCCTCTGTACTCAGGACCGTGAAGACTAAGAGTTCAGCAGTGCACCAGTTTTACTCCTGTGCCTAGTGGGTCTTTCATCCATCCTTTTATTTGTTGGATTTTATTTTGGGCGGGAGAGGTGGGTGTTGAGATAAGGTCTCATTGTATAGCCCCGGCTGGCCAGGAACTTGCTATGTAGTCCAGGCCAGCTTTGAACTCACAGAGATCTGACGGCCTCTGCCTCCTGAGTGCTGGGGTGAAAGGCATGGGCCACCACACCCGGTCCCCCTCCCCCACCCAGGTGATCTCAACATCTTACCCTACCATTGGGTTTTTTTAAATTATGGATTTATTTTCATATGTATGGAAATTTTGCTTGCATACATGTCTGTCTGTCTGTCTGTCTGTCTGTCTGTCACAGAGTGCTCGAGGAGACCAGAAGGGGGCATCAACTCCTCCAGGACAGAGTCACAGATGGTTGTGAGCTGCCTTGTGTATTCTGGGAACCGAGTCTGAGTCTCTGGAAGAGCAGCCTAGGCTTACCTTCTCTGCAGCCTCCTTACCATTGTGTTAATGCTTGAGTCCAGACTCCAGGGGCACAGAGGAGTGCTGGCCACCATGCTCTGTCCCTTCTTTTGCTATAGGACTTCCATTGTGTTTCAGAGTCACCATTGTTGTATCCCAAGAGGCACATCTGGGTTGATGCCCGAGGGTGCAGCGTAGGCTGGGCACTGAGCGTGCAGCAAAGGAGGCGGGACCAGCAAAGGGAAAATTTCACAGGGAAAGAAAATGTCTGAGTACTAATGGCCCCTTGCTGATTTATTCCCTTTATTCTTGACACCACAAATGGGATGGCACTCGAGGGACCACATAGGTGAGACACCGTCTCTCTGGAAAGTTTCTGAGCTCTTTGCCATGAGCCAAGACCCAGACTTTACGAAGGAAGGCCAGGCTCCGCATACACTATGTTGTCCGACTGTGCAGCATGTTGAGCCTAATGAGAAGAACAGCAGGAGCCCTCGTGAGATACAAATCCCAGGCACCACCCAGGGGCCAGCCTGCCCTGTGGGCTGTCCTGTGGGGAGCTAGCCAAGCCTAGCTGTGGTGACTTTTACAACCTTGGGTGACCACCCAGGAATGCAGCTGCTGGTGGTCTGTTTGCCTTGTTCCCTGCTCTTGTAAATGGTTGCTCAGGCCAGAGTGTGTGCAGGTGGAGAGTCACCACCGGTGCACGCGGAGTTGCTCAGTTATTCCTGTCTGGTACAGAGGGCTTACACTTCCTTTCTTTGACTTGGCTAGACCTTCCAGAGCAGTGTTAACAGTCTGTGGGGGTTGGGGGTCGGTCACTGTGTCTTGCATTCAACCTGAGAGGCAAAGCTCTCAGTTTCATCTTCACGATGGTCACTGTGTGCTTTCATAGATGCTTCTCTCGGGATTTGCAGGGTTGAGTGTGCACACGTGTGACTGTGACGGGTGCTGGGGACTGTCAGGTGTTCTTTCTGAGATGACAGTGGGGTTTGTCCATTTAGACCCATGCACAGCACCAATCTGTTTCAGGTGTAAAGCCCTCGCTGCATCCCCGTGGCTGTGGGCTCTGCCCTTTCTCTCATGTGGCCGGAATCTGGCTTCTGTTCCGTGTTGGAACTTCTCTTCTGTTTCCAGAGGGATGCCTTTGTCTGGTTTGATCAGAGTAATGCTGGCTTCAGAAAATGAACTGGGACATGTTTCCCTCCTCTATTGGCAACCTCTGGTGGTGGTGGTTCTGTAGGCATTTGGTAGAGTGCTCCCACGGTGGAGTGCTCCTGCAGTGGAGTGCTCCTGTGTGCGGTGCCCTTATGGGGGCTTTGCTTTGGGAGAAGCTGTTAGTGATCAGTTTGGACTGCTTGACATCTGTCTGTCCAGGTCTCACGTTCTTTCTTTAGTCATTGTGTTCTGTTGTTCTGCAGGTACAGTCAGTGCTGAGACTGTGTCCAGCTCTCCATGGCATCCCCACTCCTCTGTGTTTCTGGAGTGTCCTTGAGCGTTCCTGACCACGTGACTGTGGTTCTTAAGGGCTGACATTCTCTCCTTGCGACAAGCTTCCCGAGGTGCAGAGCTCTGTCTTTTCACAGTGGCATGCTGCCGATGTCAGTTAGACCAGGGGGCATTCAGTGAGGCGTGCAGCTGTCACAACACAGCTGCTACGAAATGTCCCATGTGTCGCCCAAAGTATTCTGCGGGACATGAGGCTTCCTGCCTCATTCCCTGCATACGGTAGCCCACAGGTCACACTTGGCCTTCTGGCCTTTCTGCTTGTGCTCTTGACAGTGACTCTGTTGTTGCTGGAGCGTGGCTGTCACTGAGCAGGTGGCTGCTGTGGCTCCTGCTGCAAGTGCAGAGGGTTCCCAGCCTTTTGAAGTTCATTCCCACACATGTCCGTTCTTCCACATTTGTGTCTGGAGCACTGGTTCCTAGGGTTGGGATCAGGGTACCACGTGGTGGCAGGATCATGAGCAGGTAGCCATGGGGATGGTAAAGAGAAGGGTGAAAGGGGGACCTCACTTTAAAATTTATTGTCTTTAGTAACTCTTTCTTTGGATTTATTTATCATTTTATGTCTATGAGTGTTCTACCTGCTTGTATGTCTGTGCACCATGTGTGTGCCTGGTACACAAGGAGATCAAAGGAAGGCATCGAACCCCCTGGGTGGGACTGGAGTTACAGATGGTTCTGAGTTGCCATGTAGTTGCTAGAAATTGAACTCAGGTTGTCTGGAAGAGCAGCCAGTGCTCTTAGCTGCTGAGCTAACTCTCCAGCCCGATTAATTTCTTTCAGAAGACAGAAATAAGGGCTGGACACCTTCTCTAGTCACAGAGGCATCTGCTCCTGTTCCTGTTCTTAGCCTGGCCTGCTTCCTTGTTGGCATCACAGAGTTCCCTCCATCTGTGGAGTCAGCAGCCTCCCCCGGTGTGATGCCAGTTGCCCTTGGCTTTGACCCCTCTAGACTTCTCTCACTTTATGCCTGGAGAAGGCTAACAAGGCCATTTTGGAGGGAGGTGAAGGCGGGGCAGAGGGCACGGTGACTGGGGTCTGCTCTCAGCAACAGGCATAGGTGTCCCCTCTTCCAACAGTTTCCTTCAGAAGCAGCGGCGCTTGCTGAAGCTGGAGGAACAGCTGGCCCAACTGTACGTGAAGGCCACAGACAAAGAGGAGAATAAGCAGGTGGCCCTAGGCACTGCCAAGCTCAACTACCTGGACCCCAGGATCAGCATCGCCTGGTGTGTAGGCCTGAGGCCACTGTGCCCGTGTGTGACCTGAGGGCTCTAGGGGTCCCAGTACAGTCCCATAGGTGCCCTGTCCTGTACCTGGCCCTGTGCTAGGCACCACGTCTTATGACAGGGATCATCTAACTGGATGTCCCTGATGACTCAGTCTGAGTCCTCTTGTCTTTAGACCTCTTTTTTCTGAGCTTTGGGGTGACTGGGACTGCCAGTACCCTGTGAGCAGTAAATCATCACCTGAGTGCTTGGTCTGCCACTGGGGATTGGGGGACAAGGTCAGGCCATGCTCAGTGGCTACCTTGGCCATACTAGGGATGTCTTGATACCTTGGGGAGGGGACACAATTGTGTGGTGCCCGGGGGAGCAGGTTTGGAGGGCTCGGGGTATCTTGATCACCCTGATGTGCAGAGGCCACCACCTCTTCCCATACCTTGGCCCCCAGGGCGGGACTCAGAACCGCTGTTGTTACCTACAGGTGTAAGAGGTTTGGAGTGCCTGTAGAGAAGATCTACAACAAGACCCAGAGGGAGAGGTTTGCATGGGCCTTCGACCAGGCAGATGAAGACTTTGAATTCTAAGCGACAGCTTCTTTGCCACTGAAATTTTCTTGCTCACTGTGAAGCAATATTGTGGTTTTCTATAATAAAATGTTGGGGGAAGGTGTTTGTCGTTGTGACCTAGACAAAGGCCTGAGTCCCCCACCAGCTGCTTCCAGCCCCCAGGGTGAGGCTTCTGTTCAAGAAGAGAGCAGAAGAGAGAGAAAGGGTGCCTGTAGGTGTGTTTGTGTGTGTGTGTGTGTGTGTGTGTGTGTGTGTGTGTGTGCGTGCTGGGACCATCACCATATACCTTAGCTCTCCACAAGGTTACAGGTGTCCCTTATCACAGTCCCCAGTGGTAATTTTCAGTTCCTGCCTCAGCCAAGCTTAAGATGGAATCCAGGACTCAAGCACACACGTCACCACGGAGCATACCTCCAGCCAGCTTTAGCCTTCGATTCATGTCTTTCTGCCTCAGTGTAGCAGCCTTGTATTCTTCCAGGTCTGGTCCTGCTCCTTGTTTCTGTGTCCTTGGGGGTCACTGTCTTTTTGTGCTCTGTTGCCTGGGCGAGCCTGCAGCTGTCTTGCTCCTTTGCTCCAGTGCCATCCCTGGAGTTCTGTCCTCCACTGCATGAATTAAAGTGAAGTTCCGGCTTTCCATGCAAGCCCCATGACAAGCCCAGAGGACTCCAGAAAAGTGTGGTTGTTGGTGACCCTCCATGCCTAGGATGCTCTCACAGTGACTGGTATGTATGTGCCAGTAGCAGCCACATTTACAGGACTCAGCCAGCAGGATCTGGCTCTTCCACAGTGGCTCTGTGGCCTGACCACATCCATCCCCTCCCCCATGCCAGGCTTTACTGTGCTTGGACAGTAAGAAGAAGGAACCATGGGATTTAGGAGGTTTAGGCATCAGTGCAGGGCATTCGGCCCAGGGAGAAAGCCAAAGCAATGTAGGCTTGGCTTCACAGAAGGCCCGGCACACACTGAGCAAGTGCTGCACTGAGCTGCACTCACCCTTTCTGTCTGGTAACAGAATTTCCTCCGCTTTGTCTTTAGTTTGGGCTATCCTCCCAGTCTCAAGACTTCTTATGTTTTAGTTCTCTGATGGGTGTGGCAGCCCCTGCCTGTAGGCTGCTCTTGAGGCTGTGGTGGAGAATTGCCTGAGTCCTGAAGCACAGGCCAGAGATGGTGTAATGAAACCTTGGCTTTAAAGGAAGGAAGGAAGGAAGGAAGGAAGGAAGGAAGGAAGGAAGGAAGGAAGGAAGGAAGGGAGGAAAAGAAATCTAGAATGGGCAAAATGAAGTGAATAAGACACTGTATTTAACACAAGGCTCCTTTCAGCCTCTCCGCACTCCTGTTTTTTGAGAATGGTCTCTGCTACTCAAACTCACTTCAAACTCCTGGGCTTAAGTGATCCTCTTGCCTGCCTTCCGGTAGCTGGAGTGCTTGAACCATCCAGACTGACCCCTGTAGTGAGTTTATGAACTCTGGTTTTATTTCCTTCAAGTTTGTTATGGTTTGTATATGCTTGGCCCATGGAGTAGCACTATTTGGGGGTGTGGCCTTGGAGTAGGTGTGGCCTTGTTGAAGTAGGTGTGTCACTGTGGGTGTGGGCTTTAAGACCCTCTTCCTAACTGCCTGGAATTCAGTCTTCTCCTAGCAGTCTTCAGATAAAGACATAGAACTCTCAGCTTCTCCTGTGCCATGCCTGCCTAGATGATGCCATGCTCCTGCCTTGATGACACTGAACCTCTGAACGTGTAAGCCAGCGCCAGTTAAATACTGTCCTTATAAGAGTTGCCTTGATCATGGTGTCTGTTCACAGCAGTAAAACCCTAACTAAGACAAAGTTCACAAACAGTTCTCTTTCTCTGATGGACTTGAGTACCTCAAAGAAAATGGAGAACAACTGGACATATTCTTTAATCCCAGCACATAGCAGGCAGAAGCAAGCAGATCTCTGTGAGTTCAAGGACAGCCTGGTCTACATAGTGAGTTCCAGGACAGCAAGAACTATGTAGAGAGAGACCTATCCAAAAAAAAAAAAAAGCAAAGACAGTGGAGAGCTACACCTCTGGCCTCTGGCCTCTGCAAATACCATCAAATACCATACACAACCTGAGTAGCAGTGCCAGCTATGACTTCAAACTGGATAATCCCAGTCCTGCCATGGGCCAGGCAGAGACTACCTCCTGCCTTGGAGCTGCTAACCACCCCGACTCTCTTGGACTGTCCATTGCTTTCAAGAAGCCTTGCAGCCCTGTCCTGTACTCCGTGGCCCAATTCCACCCCTGTTCTCAGTGGTCAGTGGCCATGCCTGCTGTCAAGGAACATTTATACCACTGGGCCCACCATGGCCCGGAGGTGCTGACCAGGAACACTCTGCTCCAGCCAGAAGGTTTCAACACTGGCCAAGGCCATTCTAATCAACTAGAAGGAAAAAGGCACATCTATATGGAAATTCTACATGGCTGCCTAACTGGCTAGAACTTCGAAGTTTGGTTGGAGTGCTGCAAATCTAGAAGCAGATAATATTGCAGCCTCTTCAGTGGGGCTGCAAGGAGGTGGAACGCTAAAGCGCGAGGGCTGATGGGGGAGACCATGCTATGGTTAGAAAGTGCCAGAGCCAGTTATGTGAGGGGTCACCATGGCAGGCTCCCATGCCAGGATGGAGGACAGTCTACCTGGCCTTCAGGACAGCGTGGAGAATGTGGGCACCCATGGGCAAGCTGACCCTGTCCTCATTTGCTCCAGGCGCTCACCCACTCCCCAGGTTCTCCATTTTATGGTATTCTGGCTGTAGGCAGACCTCGCCACTCCTAACACTCAGGCCAGGAGCTTGTGTTACAGAGTTCAAGACCATTAAGAAAAGACTTTCATTTAATGGATAGTTAAGCTTATTGAAACTGCTAGGAAGACAACAATGTCAGAACCAAACTAGAGATTGCTGTGCAAAGGGGTTGGGGGGAAGAGTTTTAAAAGGCAAAACCCACAAGAAGACCTTGAGCGTCTGCACAAACAAAGCCAGGAGCTGTGCTGCTCTGCCAAGGTTAGGTAGTCAGGGCAACCTCAAAATAGTCTTTGAATGTCTGTATAAGCAGGTTAGAGAAGCTAAAAAAAAGCAGGCAGTCGTGTCATAACAGTTAGATGGTCATGGCTGTGCATTTTTGGGTGGAGTCACTGAGTCAGGGTTACTGAGAACTTACCTTTCAGGGATTGGAGTCAGAGACAAATGACTTGTGGGTACCAAGACGGATTCCTAGCATGAAATGGAGGTTTTTAAAGCCATCATAGTCCCTCATGGCTCTATTAGAGTGAGGTAGGGAATTTAAACTTAGGGCTCCTGGTATCGATAGTGTTTGACATCGGTATTTACACAGAAGAATTAGGATGTGTAAAGCAAAGAGGTAAAATAAGCATCAGGGTCAAATTGGTAACCATGAAGTAAGCCAGTCAGTTAGTTAGATCCCAGCCCCTATCTTGAGTAACCCTCTTTGTTTTAGTGGTGGTTTGTTCTGTTTTGTTTTTTTGAGATGGGGTTTCTCTGTGTAACCCTGGCTGTCTTGAAACTCACTGTGTAGACCAGGCTACAAGACTCAAGAGATTTGCCTGCCTCTGCCTCCCAAGTGCTGGGGTTAAAGGCGTGCACCATCATGCCCAGGTGAGTAACCCTTTTTGTAACTCTAATTTTAACAAGTATTTGTAATACGGAAGGATCCTAGGGGACAGCGTGAGATTTACTGTGCTAATGGGCATCATAGATAGATGATTTTGCCAGAGAGAAGGGAAGTGAACTCCTTTTGGTAGAGAGGAACTAGTTTCCTTTGGACCTAACATTCCAGCCTTTAGTTAATGGCAAGGGACAAAGTACTCTGTTCTATAACTGCATGCCAGCTAAAAAATGGGACTTTGTTGTCAGGGTTCAGGAAGGCTACAAAGCTGGCCAAAGGCTGGGGGGTGGGGTACCTCTGGTTTGCTGGACTGTATGGAGCTAGCAGAGTACAGGTAGTCTGGGGGCAGGTCGGAATGCTGACCTAAAGTAGAGGCTCAAGCTGTAGGACATTTTGTTAGAAGCATCTGGTGCACATTAGATTTCAACAAAACTGCAGTCATTGTGGAGGAGTTTGCAGACTGAAGTTGATTGGAAATCTGCTGGGACAGAGCCTTTAGGTGAGGAAGTTTAGGCTGTGGACTGACAGGAGTACTTATCTGGAGTCTGTCAGGTGGGTCCAAGTTGCAACAACTCCCCTGAAGCTTACATGAAATATTTTTTAAAGTTAACAAACAGAGGTAAAGTTTTAGTTACATCAGCATCATCACTGTTTGTGACCTGCCCTGAAATCCTCATTATAGAAACAGCAGTTAACCAGTGTCTGCAAGCAGCTGAAGTTGACCCATGCCTTTGAGCCATTGCAAAAGCTTGGGAACCCCAAAAAAATGATTCAGGGCTAAAAGCATGAACACTCTTTCCTCTGTTCCTGGCTGGGTATATAGTTTCGTCAGCCATGTTTTCAGCACTATCAGGAACACTGTGTATACTTAGAAAACAACCACAGGACATTTTAACAATTGAGCTTGTGGGTATGGTAATAGTAGTCAAGTGCTTTCCCAGAGCTAGATTAGCAGTTTATTAGAACTCCATGGTTAATGTTAAAACTCTGAACTTCTGAAGTTAGAATAACAACAGCATAGCAAGAAGGAAAGAAAAACTGAAACTTTACAAATGTTGTAAATGTTGGGGCAGAGGTCAGGGGCATGTTTCAAACAGAAGCAGATGTCTTTGGCCATCACACGGGGCAGAATTACCTCTGGCTGCCTTCAGCTGCCAGGCCCAGAAGGTTGAGATATATTCTTGTGGAGGAAGAACTTGAGAGATTGGCCTACCTTGGCAAGGCAAAGAGGGGCATCAGTTCTCCGGTGCCCTGCTTGTTCACAGTTTGGGCAGGGGCCCGGAGGTAGGCAAAGCATGGAGCAAGTATTTGCCCGGTGGTTAGCATCATCATTATCCTCATGGGGTCCTCTGTGTCTCAACATAGTCTTCAGAGAAGACCTTAGAGTCCTTCTTAGGAGCTGGCATTTTTGTCTATTTTGGGAAGTTTCTTCTTATTAAACATTTTTTTTTGAAGCCCCAGGAAATAGTTTTTTTTTTTTTTTTCTGATTTTAACATTTTAAATGCTGTATATAGCAGATCTGAGGACGTTGAGGCCCAGCATCTAGTCTATTTGATATATCTGATTTTAAACAAACTTTGCTTATTTTTTTAGTTACTTTAAGCTTAACCTTGAAAACATACAGAAGGTTAAACTTGTCTCCGTAAGTGAATTCCACTTGCATTTAGCATGACGACAAATATCATATGGCGCACATTAAAGAGCTTGACCATTCATGAGACAACTATTAACTTGCATGTCTTAATTATCTTTAATAGTTTATAGTAATTTAACAACTTTTACAAGATTTTTATATAGTTTTATCCTTGTTAAGTTTTAGCCTTAAAATTTTGAAGATTTAAACTGAAAATCCTTTAGAATCAAAATAAAACTTTAAACCATAAATACAGTCCACAGACAGATTGGGGGACTTATCTATCTATATCTATCTATCTATCTATCTATCTATCTATCTATCTATCTATCTTTCCTCCCTTTCTTTCTTTCTTTGTATCTTTTTATATCACAGTTTTTTTATATGACTCAATTTATCCAAATATTAGCAAATATTTGGTAACGAAGTTACCAAAGACCAGGAGGCCAGACATGTTATCTCTAAGTTTCTCTTAACCTGAGTAGACATTTATAATGTTAAAAAGTTGAAAATCTTAATCATTAAATAATTTTTTTCTTGGAGTTTTACATGCCCCTCCCCACTTAGAGGTCTTACAGATCCTGAGAGAAAGAAAGTTTACAGCTTACCAAGAGTTTTGAGTAACTATCACTGAGAATGCAGGACCTTTTCATATTTATTTATTTATTTATTTATTTATTTATTTATTTTTGCTAATAAGAACTAAGAAAAGGGGGAAAAGGCAGAGTTAGATATTTGTAATTAAATTTAACCATCCTAATTGTTATATAATTTTTTATTTAAAAGTTTAAATAACATGAGACATACAGTAACATAAATATACCATTTTATAAATTTTTCCTAAAAGAGGTGTTAGACAACATGGGAAGATTTTACCCAGTATATGTAACAGCTTTTGGTTGCTACATAGATGGACTCTCTCTTTATTCTTAGTTTTTAGCCTGCATACCCTAGTTTTCCTAACAAACCTTGAGGCCTCATGCAATTTAGGGGCTCATGGCATACAAGTAGCTGGGAGGAGTGACTGGATACTAGAGGGAAGAGACAATGACCTTGTCTATCTCTGCCTTTTTGAAGGAATATTAACTTTTAAAAAAAGATTTATTTTCAACTCATGTGTATTGGTGTTTTGACTGCATGTATGTCTGTGCGAGGGTGTCAGATTTCCTGGAACTGGAATTACAGACAGTTGGGAGCTGCCATGTGGGTGCTGGGAATTGAACTGAGGTCCTCTGGAAGAGCAGCCAGTGCTCTCAACCACTGAGCCATCTCTCCAGCCACAGAACATTAACTTTTAACGAGCCCAGCTCTGATTATTTTAAGCAAGTCTATCTGGAGTTATCAATGAGAGATTTTAAACACCGGGTTTCATTTACTTCATAACCAGCTTGCGTGTCTGCAGATGGAGGCAGACAACCTGAAAAGCTTCATAGGTATTTTTTTCCTTATAAGGTCATCAAGTTGCAGAGTAATGTAAGTATCTGTAACCTAGAGGACATTAAACAGAAAACTATAAAAACAAAGACACTAGTGGGAACTCAGAAAGTGTTAGCATCGGGTTGCTTTTGTGTTTACAGATTTTTAACCATATCCAGTGAACTTACAAATCTTAAGGCACAGAAAGTCTATATAATAGTCTTACAAGTCTTGAGATAAGTTTGTATTTTAACAAAAGTCTGAGAGAGCTAAGTAAAACCAAGGAAAGGAGAAGAGGTAAGCAGCTGTAACTCTGTTGGACAGTTTACTTTTTAGCTGTTTTAAAGCACCTGGTGTCTTTCCTGGGCTGTTTGGCTTTTCCTTTCGCTGACAGAGGCAGGAGGCCTGTCTGACCCAAGACAGAGATTCTGAAGAAAACTTTTAAACAAGCATGCTTTGGTCATGAGAGAGAGCCATAAATCCAACCCCAGAGCCAACTTTTAATAAAGTAGAACAGCATAGAAGATTTTGATATCATCCATACTCAAATGACCCCTCAATCCCTGTAAAACAAAATCTGGTGACCAGAGCAAGCAGAGAACAAAGAAGGGTTAGAGATAAGACATTCTGGGTGTGGGCCACTGGCACTGGCACATTGAGCAGGTGGTGGAAAAACAGAGGGCTTATGGGGCCTGTAAGGGCTGTGCTGGGCATGGGGATGGGGGTGGGGCTTAGCAGGGCAGGGGGTGGCAGTAGCCAGACCTCTATGGGCAGAGACAGGAGCCAGCTAAGAGAGAAAGAAAGCAGGAAAAATACATCCTTCAGAAGCAGAGCTAGAGAAAAGGATCGAAAACAAGAGGTGCCTGAGGTACCTGTGGAACTTAAACAGCAGGCTCCAGCGAGCCAGTGAGACAGAGACAAGAGCAGGCAGCTCCTAGGACAAGATGAGGAGAGACAAGTAGCCATGGTTATAGGCAGGGTAAGCTGCAGGAGGAAGTGAACAAGAGAAACAGAGCATGCTCCTGAAGGGAGCTAGGAAACAGCAAACTCCAGGGGAGAGCTGAGACCCTGCGGGGAGGGGCAGCATCTTTCAGGTTTGGTTTCCCATGCTGCAACAAAACTCAGAAGCATACCAGAAACCACAGACCTACTGAGCAAAATATCTACACAGTCCCTGGAGACCAGACAAGCACAGACATTTGGTGGCTATCTTCACTCACATGCCAGAACCAGGTTTGGGGATTAAGGGGGGACAGCACAATATCCCCCACTCTGTCCCTGGAGATTGGGTCTATGGTCACATCTGATCTCCCCCTTATCTACCCAGATGTCAGGACTTCCAGAACAGCTAACCAATTACTCTGGGTTTCAAATGTGTGTTGGGCAGTAACTTTTACTTTTGTTTTGCTTACAAATTTGCAATGGTCAATCTGGGGTTCCCCTGGGCCTCCAAGTCCACAATGTACTCGCACCCCTCTAGGCCTGTCACCAACTAGTGACTCTAAATTTGGGGTAGCCTTGATATCAGGCTTTCCCAGGCCTCACCCAGCTTAGGACCTATCCTGAAACCCCTGCCCTTATGTGTGGGGTCTCCCAGGGATCCCAGACAAGCCCCCACATGTTATAGAGTTCTAGAACCCCAGGAAAAGACCACAGACTCAATCTGGATTATAATTAGTAATAAATTTATTGAAACTACTAGAAGGACACCAGTCTCTGAGCCAAACTAGAGACTACTGTGTGAAGGGAAGGATTTGTAATGGCAAAACCCACATCGAGTGTCTGCACAAGCAAGCCAGGAGCTGTGCTGCTCTGCCAAGGTTAGGTAATCAGGGTTAACCTCAAAATAGGCCTTGAATGTCTGCATAAGCGGGGTACAGTAGCCAAACGAGCAGTCAGTCATGTCATAACAAGTAGATGGTCATGGCTATACATTTTTGGGTAGGAGTCACTGAGTCAGGGTTACTGGGATCTTCCAGGAACTGGAGTCAGAGAGAAATGGCTAGTGGGTTCCAAGTTGAATACTTACCATAAAATGGAGTTTCTTTAGCCATCACACCTGGACACAGGACATGTCCTCCTGTGTCCCTGTAAAGCGTCCCCATCTCACTCAGTAGGAACAGGTTTATCCAAACTATTGGGGTGAGCGCTACTTGTGGTAGTGCACCCTCTGGTGCTGGATGAGCTGAAAGCTCTGGCCAAAAGCTTTGCCACAGGTGCCGCAGGTGAAGGGTTTCTCACCCGTGTGGGTCCGTAAGTGCCGGAAGAAGTGTGACCGTCCTCGGAAGGCCTTGCCGCAGTCTTCGCACTTGTAGGGCTTCTCGCCCGTGTGAATGCGCTCATGTTCGATGAGCACTGAGCTCCAGATGAAGGCCTTGCCGCACTGGCTGCAGACATACGGCTTTTCCCCAGTGTGCAGCCTCTGGTGGCGGACCAGGTTGGAGCTCTGGCTGAAGGCATGACCGCATTCGCCACACTTGTAGGGCCTCTCGCCTTTGTGGATGCGCAAGTGCTCTGTGAAGTGCGAGCTTTGGCTGAAGGCCTGGCCACACTGGCCGCACTCATAGGGCTTCTCACCTGTATGGATGCGCTGGTGCTGCATGAAGCCCCACCAGCTCCGGAAGTGCTTGCTGCACTCACGACAGGTGTAGGGCTTCTCCCCCGTGTGGATGCGCTGATGCTTTAGCAGAAGAGAATTATACTTGAAGCTCTTACCACAGGCCTCACAGCGGTGTGCCTTGGTGCCCCGTGGGCCCGCCTGCCGGCAGTCTTGACCCAAATCACTGCCCAGTTTAGCAGTCTTCTTGGCGCTACCCTGAGTCCCCAGGGCTCCCTGGGGCAAGAGTACTATGGGCCAAGTGTCTCTCTTCTGAGAGCAGGGCATGGTTCCTGGATGCAAGCCTGTTGGCTGCTCCGAGCGACATTCCTGGTCAACCTGGTCAACGTTGTCCCCACACTTAGACATGCCGGGAAGGCTCTTGAAGAGAGGCCCCTCAGCGCCCTTCCATCTGAGGCCAGCCCATCTCCAAGACTGCAGGAGTTGAGAGAGGCTGGAGTCTTCTCAGGCTGCCACTCTGAGTCTGAAAGGAGAAATGGCAGACAGCTCCTAGTCTCATCCCTACTGTGGGATTCTAGGAGCTGAGCCCAGGGAAAGCCTGAATGGAGACTATTCAGAGGAGGGGGAGAGGCTGGGTGGGGAGTGGGGGGGGTGTGTGTGGGGGGGTGTAAGGTGGGGAGAGGGGTGTGCCAGAAGACTTAGGAAGATGGTGTCAGGAGCAGAGGAGCAGCCAGGCCCCGCCTGTTGGAGGCCCTGAGCTGGAGGAGCCTCACTGGTGGCTAACCTGTTCTGTGATGCCTCTCTTAGCTGGGAAAAGTACAGGTTGCTATTAAAAGCTAGCAAGGACCTGGAACTTTGAGAACTCTCAAAAGTGGTCCTTCAGACTGAGGTGGCAAGAATGCCTGAGGCCTGGCCTGCCAAAGAGATTAGATCTGGACGGGGCTAGGCCTGATTCACAGTTTCATAGGGACCAGCTATGGCTTCCGTCACAATCACAATCAACTCCCACCCACCCACCCAGCCTCTACGAGTAGACAAAAAATGGGTAGCTAGGCTCAAGCTGAGACCCAGGCAGGATGGCCTGGCCCCCAACACATCCAGGGAAGTGCTGTGTTGCATCCAGCTGGGGGCTCCCAAGGCTGCCTGAGGGGTGGCGGGCTGCTCACTCACCAAGCCAGGGGTCTCTGGGGATCTCTACTTCCTCTCTGTCTTGGAAGTTGGGGTCTGCTGTGTGGGAAGGCACCTCAGGGCTAGAACAAGGAGAGCCTGGAGGCAGAGGACTAAGGCTCAGGCCCTCCTCTCCAGAGGGCAGCATCCTGCCCCTTCCCTCCTTCCTGAACTTAGAGAAAGACTCCAAGGCTCTGGGGCCAAGACCAGGATACACAGTACACTCCTCACCCACCCAGCATCTCCTTATGCTCCCAAAGAGAAGTTCAGATGGGTGAGGTGCCACTGCCTTGGCTTGCCCATTCAAGTAAACCCTCTCAAGGAACTCATTCTCCCTTAGTTCTGTAGGCAAGCACACACCCGGCTACCCAGACAGCTCTTGTGCCTGTGCTTGCTGGCTGATGCCCTGGCTGACTCTGGCCTTGCCTCCTTTCCACCCATCCTTGCTCTTACTTTGCACACAGCCCTGCAGCCGCCCCCCCCCCCCCGGTCCCATCTTCTCAGTTCTTAGCATCACAAGCCAGCCCGGCTTGTCTGTGTATGCAAAGTCAGGGAGAGCCTAGAAGGACCGCCTTATCCCCTACAGCCTAGGCTGGCCTCCTGCTCATAGGTTGCCAGGGTGGACTGGGCTGTGGCGTGGAGCCTTTCCTGGAGGCCCCTGTCATAGAGACCCTTATGTGCCCTGTCCTTGTGCTTTTCTTCACCTCCTACTACTCCCAAAGGACCCTGAAATGACCGTGTAAAAGGTCACTTTGCAGGTTGCTGGGACCTAGATATTCTGGGCCTCTTGGGGAGCCCAAGGTTCCATGAAGTCCTGGCAGAACTGCAGGCAGGTTTCAGAACATTGGGATCTTCTCTGGTAAAGAATGTGTAGAATGAGCCCAAATGGTGTGACACAAGGTAATTCCAGTTACTCAGGGGGGCTAAGGCAGGGAGACAATGCTGTGAGACCCTATCCCCCAAAAAGACAAACAAAAATGGAATCCATGGGCCTTTGAAAGTAGGAGAATAGCTTGTACTCTGAGCTTGCACCCTGACCTTGCTGGTAGCTAGGAAGCAGGCATAGAGACCACCTATCACCTGTATATCTGTGCAAGGGGTGATAGCCATTCCCTTATCTACCTCCAGACACTCAGCGATCTTCCCAAGCTTCACTATGACTTGGTAAAGTCCCTGCCACCAACAACCATCCCTTAGTCCAGAACCCACCTGGTTTACTTGTTCACAGGCCCACCAGAGACAGCATAATGCTGTTCAGCTCTATCTAAGAATTGTTCTAGGAATAGGCAAAAGGGTCCTGGAGCCAGGCAGCAAACAGGACAGGGCTTGGGGTCCCTACATGGTCTGGGGTTGACCCCTGTGGTTCCCCAGGGAAGTGTGATCTCTCTGTCCTCATCCGTGAATGTCCATCTGTAAGCTGTGGCTGGGCTTTGGCATCACCTAAGGGAGCCTGGCACAGAGCACAGCTGCCTTCCATAAAGCCCAGCTTCACTGTATCAGCCATGAGATGTCTAGGCCCGCACAGAGAGCTGGTCCCATGTGGGATCTCCTCACTGGCATCTCAAGAGAACAGTGAAGCTTCTTATGTGCCTCAGGGATGAGCCTCTGGACTACATGGCCACTGAGACCTGAGGTGTGCTCAGTGGCGTGATAGAGTTGACACCCCTAATACTTCAACTGTACCAGTTGACTGATGAGGCCAGCCCATTGGAGTGAATCCAGGATGGCAGCTCTTGTCCCTGCAAGTCTTGAGGCAAGCACACCCAAATTAACCAGGGAAGAATGCTGCTTCTCTTCCTGGTCTAGGATGTGCTGTGAAAGGGAGATCTTCCCTTCCTAATAACTGGGCCCATTCTGAGGCCATTTTCCCTTTTATACTGAGGAAGGAACATACCCAGGGGGCTGTTCCCTGGGGTCAGTCAGAGGGTGGCCTTTACCACTGCTACCTTCCACCACTCCTTCAGGGCTCTTCCCAGACACCCCCCCACTCCCACCCCTCCACCCTCGTGCTGAATGAGCTACCTAAGTGAACACTACACTCCCTCAGCCAGCCAGACATAGGTCAGATCACTCTCATGGGGTAGAAGTGAGGGAGGGGCCTAGCAGTCTGGAGCAAATACCCTGAGGGTGCCTATGGAGTGCTCCATGGTGCTGGTCTCCAGCTGTCCCTGGTGACAAGAGACTGCTGAGTGATAGGAGAGGAAGGGACTCCTCAACATCCTCTAGTGTGGCCATCTTCCTGAGCCCTGCTCACCTGAGGGCAATGAAAACCAAGGAGGATGATGGGAAGAGATTGTTGTTGAAGAGCACCATGTCAGCCCCTGAGCGGTCCTAGATGATCCTTAGCTTCTCTTCTTAGCAACAGAAGGCTGCCAAGAAAAGGCAGGTGACCTCCTGAGGAGCTGTAGGACCCACAGTGCAAGGGCCTGAATGCTTATTCAGTGTGAAACTCTCATGATTACTGGCGGCCTCCCCAGCAAGGCAACGTGGCCCCAAATGCTAAGGAAGCAATTCGACCAACTGAGCCCCATTCTCGGCTTCTCAGTACCGTATCCTGAATGTTCTTCCCGATATAGCCTGCAGAGAACAGAATGCTTATTCTAGCAGCGAATACTCCAGCGCCACAAATGAGGCTCTGGTTCCAGTATGAGGCATCAGAATCCTAAATCCAATGTTTAAAAGGGTTATTTCATAAAAACCAGAAGAGATACATTTCCAGAAGGAAAACTTTTCCTCAGATCCTGAAGAGTCTGAGGCTGCTATCCCCAAGCCCAGATTTCCCACAGCGCCGCCCACAGGTGGTGTGTGTGTGTGTGTGTGTGTGTGTGTGTGTGTGTAACAAAGGCAGATTTCCAGGCTGGGGACGAGGCTCAGTTGATTGAATTGCTTGCTTAGCACGCCTTACGCCTTGGCCCAATCCCCAACACCACAAAAACTGGGTGCAGCGGAGCATACCTCTAATCCCAACACTTGGGACGTGAAGATTGCAGAATAATAAATTCAGGGGCATCCTTGTTTCCACAGCAAGTTCGAGGCCAGCCTGAACTACACGAGACTTGAGAAAAATAAAAGGGGACGGAATTTTTCCTTAACTTGGTTTGCCATAAACGGATGAAAGCCAAAGAGAGAGCCTGGTTTTCTTCCACAAAGTGACGAGGGGTTGAGAGGATGACATGGGGGGAGATGCAGCAGCACCCGCAGGGAGGCGGAGACGTTGGGTGCAGGCGCGGGGCGGACACTGTGGAGTCGCTCTACTGGGTCCCCTAGATTGAAACCACTCAGAGGGCTCGGGCTGGGGGTGTCCGAAGTTACTGCAGGAGAAACAGGCACCCATGCGAATGAACCGAAGGGTCCAGGTTGGAACCACTGGAGAGGGGCGACCACTCACCTTGCGAAAGGGAGGAGGCAGCCCGCGCGAGCCGGCCGGAAGTGCTCCCACTCTGGGAGGCCCCGCCCCCGAATCCGGGACGCTCTGGACCCCGGAGGACCAAGCATCGGTGGCCTCTTGACACGCAAAGCCTTTAAGCCTTGTAGCTTCCTAGCAGAGGGTGTCTGTCCAGTGGCCCAATACAGTCCGGTCTGGATGATCTGCTTTCAAATTGGCCGAAAAGCCCGGCAGAGGCCCTCATTTCTGCGCGAGGCAGAAGTGTGAGAGCCCGGGTGTTGAGCCTCGGAGAGTGTCATAGTGGCATCATTGGAATTGGCCCCAACCAGGACCACACACGATGCCACAAGCTGTAGCTAACCTTACCTGGTCTTGCAGACTGTCAGGGGTGCGTCCTCGCATAAAGTCGTTAAAAATTCTCCCTGCAAATAGATTTCCACCTCAGGACGCTGGAAGGTGCTGTTCGCAGTGACTGAGCCACAGCCAGTTGTTAAGGAGACTATGAGAAAAGACCCCCTTAATTCAGATTATAATGAAGCAAAATTTTAAGGCTGCTAGCAGGGCCACAGTCTCTAACCCATATCAGAGACGTGCTGCCCAGAAGTGGGTCCAGGAAGAAGAGGTTTTAAGGGCAAAAACCACAGATAGCTTTGTTTTGCCAAGATTACACTATGAAGGTGATCTCAAAATAGTCCTTGAATGTCTGCATAAACAAGTTAGAAAACCAAACCAGCAGTTAGTCATATCATAACAAGCAGATGGGCATGGCTATACATTTCTTAGGGGAGGGGAGTGTCAAGGAGTCAGGTTATATTAATTGAGTTTCAGCCTAGTGGGCCTGGAGACCCTGGCCTTCACACTCAGATGCTAAGGAAGAACCTCCAGGCTTGGTGCTTGGGTTTGCATTCTTAAATGCAAAGTAGTAGAAAAGGCCTCTGTTGGGTTTGCTGGATAGAGAATTAGGGCACACTCAACACAAGCTATCCAACCGATTGATTAGAGCTGGCCCTCTAGGGTGTGTTCAGGAGTGCAGGGGGCTCCATCTCACCTAAAACCTCCCAAGCTTTTCCAGGCAGGAGAGCTAGTTAACCCTAGAATCACTTATTTGAGGTTCTGAGACCCATACACAGGCTCCCAGATCTTAGTAGGCCCCAGACCTTAAAACAATTGACTCCATGGTGGCAGTACCATTCAGGCCATAAAATTCAGCACATAGACATCACCCACCTGCCAAAACGAAAACAAAGACCTAATTTATCAAAGTCCATACTTGCGGGAAATCCTGAAGTGTATTATCCTTGCTTTTTGGCTTCTGTAGTTGTGCTTCTAGTTAACTGTTCTTGTTAACTCAAGTATGCCAACCCAGGATATGGTATTTGTGCTTAAAAACTCACCCTGAAAAAGGCTCGGTGCTACACTGGGGTCCTGAACACCCCGTGTAGTCTTTGGCCAGCTAATAAAACTTTGTTGGCTTAAACCCATGTCTAAGCAGCCTTCTCTGCTGGATAACACACATTTCTGGAGGTCCCACAGAGATTCCCCAGAGACCAGACCCTGATACACAGGGGTGAGGGCAGGGGCTGGTCCTCAAATGCTCTCAGAGCAGGGGAGAATGCAGTGGTCAGGGAGCTCCTAGGAGGTGCACAACCTGAGATGTTCTAGGTCCCGAGGACCCCCTTTGATCATTGCTGCCTTGGGAGAGCTCTGGCACCTGCTCCCCAAAAGGAACCTGTAGCCACCCAGTGGGTTATGGTGGAGTAGGGACCACCTGAAAGGAGGGCTGGCCATTAAAGTAATCAAAGCTACAACACCTGTTATAATAAACCAATCATGTGTTTAGGCCTGGCCAATGCCTTTGTTAACTCTTTAATTACCTGTAAACAAACCTTTGTCATCAAACCAATCTTCAGTAATATTTACAGGAACCATCACAAAAGCAGGTTGTTGTAAAATCATTACAGAATGTTTAGAATAGGCCCTTAAAAGACAATTAGTCAAATTATAGCCAACACAAGACACATTTTTAGAATGTAGATGAATTTTAATATCTCCTACTAATAAGACATAAGGCATGTGAATACATGTTGTAATAGGCTCTTTTATTCAAGCTGGGCTTGATCTTTCAGGCTGAGCACTCACATCATCCAAGACAGCACCCAACTTCTATACGTATCTTTGTTGATGACCTGAGTGAGTCCAGCAGAGTCCAGCAGAGAAAGCTGGTGAGGAGATAGGTGGAGACAGAGAGCCAGTAGCATAATTAGTCATACTAGCCACTCCCCTATATTCTGACCAGTCCAAAATCTTGAAGTCAGTCCCATGAGGCTGATAAAGCACAGACTTATTCCCCACACATCTTTTCCAAGGAATTGTGACATTTGTGCATTCCCTCATCCCACAATGAGGAAAATCCTGCAGTGCCCGGTATCCCTCAGTCTCTAGGCCAGTGAGTAAAGTTACTCGAATGCCATTTAAACCATCTTTGCATGTGTCACGATCTTTTCTCTGCAATGTAGTAAGAGATACTCTCCGACATTCAGCATCTTCCGCTTTGAAAAGCTTAGGAAAACACAAGTTCCCAATCCTTGGTAATTAATTTCTCTACTGACAGTGACATTTCCTCCAGCAGGCATATCCATTGACTTAGTGTTGTTTACCGTTACCACAAGTTCTGAGCTTTCCGATACTGTTGGATGTAAAGGGGGTGGATCAGGGACATAGGCCCAATACAGCTTCCCTGTCATCGTTGTCAGGTCACCCTGCAACTCAGGATCAGCATCATTCTTTATCCCAGCATTAGCATGACTCACTAACCACGATGGCAGCTAGCATGCTCCTTCAGCATTTTGTAGAAAACATACAAACATGTCCTCTTCCCCATATTAATACCTGATCAGGATCATGTCATGTGTCAGTAAGTGTGTCCTTCCATCTGACCTAGGCATAAGTATTCCTAGTTGTAGGGTGCCATAGACATTCAAAGAGTTCCTTGGCATCTAAATTTTAAAATAAAAAGAGCGTGATTTAAATAATTTCGTGGTGTATGGGGATATAATTTTCTCTTTTTTTATTTTATGAAGATATTGTTTTAAAGTTTTATGGGCCTGTTTTATAATATCTTGTCTTTGAGGATTATGAGGAATCTCAGTAATATGAGTAATGTTAAATTGTTATCAAAACATCTCAAATGTCTGACTATAATAGTTTTATTATCTGTCTTAATCTGATTTCGAACACCAAGTACAGAAAAACAATGTAGGCAATGACTAATTTTATTTTTAGTTGTTTTATCTGTTAAAGCAGTTGTAACTAGAAATCCTGAGAAGGTATCAATAGTCACATGTATATTTTTTATTTTTTTTAAATCATAAATATTAGTAACATCTATTTGTCATAATTGACTAGGTATGAGTCTTCAAAGAGTAACACCACTGTGTTGTATATGAAGAAATTGAGGACAAGTCTTTATAATTTGCTGTGTTCATTTTCTAGAAATATCAAATTGTTGTCTCAAACTATTGCTATTTTGATGATGTAAAGTATGAGATTGTTTGGCTACTTGTTTTTGTGTAAAGCCTATAATCTGTTTGGTATGTAAACCTGTCGTGATAGTGTCCTCACTAAGGGGTGTAGGCAATCTAGTCCTCACTAAGGGGTGTAGGCAATCTAGTATGAGGCCTTAAATGTCTTATAAAGTAAGGAACAGTGTATTTTCTTAAATTAAGTTGTACTTGTATTTGTATAAATAATTGTAAAATTGGAGAATTAGTAGTATCTAAAAAAAAGGAACAATTTTAAGCAATTTTAAACCATGAGCTATATATTGTCTATCAGTATATAAATTAAAAGTTTGATTTTTTTAAACATTTTTTAAAACAGTGGCATAATTTTTTTTTAAAGATTTATTTATTTATTTTATTTATGAGTACACTGTAGCTGTCTTCAGACACACCAGAAGAGGGCATCGAATCTCATTACGGATGGTTGTGAGCCACCATGTGGTTGCTGGGATTTGAACTCAGGACCTCTGGAAGAGCAGTCAGTGCTCTTAACCGCTGAGCCATCTCTCCAGCCCCCAACAGTGGCATAATTTAATTATTTAGCATGTAATTTAATTATTTGTGAAGCAGGGGGGAAACTGGAGAGAATAAACATGTGATTTAGTTATATATGATGTCTTCTCATTGGATGAGCTGTCTGTAAATATAGCAAACGTATTTTCTATCAGCCATATGTGTAAATTTATAGGAAATATAAAAGTATGTATAGCGGCAAATTTTAATAACTTGTCTTTTGGATAATGATTATCAAATTTGTTGAAAAACTTTGTATATGTAATAGACCAAATATCAGTATTTTGTAATATGCAATTTAATTTTTGTTTGGAATAAGGAATATTTTATCAGACTCTTTTATTCTTGAATAAAAGAGCCTATAAAAGAAAAGAGTATTTTCTTTTTTAAAATACTTTGATTTTGTCTTATAATTTTGTATTAACATAGTAACAGCTTTAGAATAGGGTGTTTAAACTTTCTTTGGAGATGAAGAAAGATGAATCTACATTAATGGTCTTTTTTGTCAAAAGACTTCTGTGAAACAGCCAACAATTGGTCATAGTCTATACAATGTATTTGTTGTTGGCTAATAGTTTTCCTTCTATTTTTTTGTAAAGTTATTTGTCCTTAGTCAGTTAATTGTCTAGGGGAATTAGGATTTCTATTCCCTTGAGAAATATTAAACAGTTTTAAGTTTTTTATGTGGCAAGTTTAAGGTGAGGTTTTAGCCTATTACCATCTCTTAACAGCTTTTGAAAATCATTTAGAGTAAATGAACTATCTTTTTTATTTCAATTTTTTGTGTCACAATTTGTTTAGGATTTAACTGATGTCTCAAATATTGAAAAGGATATTGTCATATATCCGACAGGGCAGCGTTAGCTGGTGGTGGTCTCGTGTTGCCCGTGGGCTGCAGATGTTCAAAGTTTCTAGTACCCCTACTGGAATGAGCATCTTTGATCTTTTCTGAGGCTTTTCGGCTTTCCTGGACCTCGGAGCCACATATATATATTTTTTTTTTTTGGAGGGATGACTGGAGGTGATAACAATGATGATGACGACGAAGAGGAGAAAGACAGAGGCGTGTGGGGTCGAGAGAACTGTGCGTTTGATGGTTCTTAGCCTCCAGAGGAATTCGGTTTCAGCTTCAGCCCCAGAGGAGGGATGTGATTCCACGGCAACTTTGGGTTTGATGATCTAGTACGAGATTTTAATAGCATCTTCAGTGAGATGGGGGCCTGGACCTTGCCATCCCACTTTCCTGGTGTGTGAATTTCCCTGAGGGTGAACCTATGGGTTTCTAGTGGGTTAGTGATGAATAAAAGAACTTGCAGAGTAGTTGGAATAGTCTACAGACATTGATTTTTAAAAGATTTAAAGTGTTTTAAGGCCTTTCCTATCACAGAATCACCTACCAACTTTGTACAAAACTTCCAGGTCCTGAATCAGGAACTCCTGGTGAGAGACTGCGGGAGGTGCAGACACTGTGAGACTCAATGCTCAAGTCACCAGCCCAGGATCTTGGAGGGGTCTTGGAGAGTCATGCAAAACTCGAATCCCCCAAACTAGCTCCAGATTCGGGGTTCCAGGGACCTTTTCATAGGTTGGATGATACATGGCCTGTGAGTCCCCATTCTAGAGCCAAAGAAGACAAAGATCTTGACTCCCAGGTTTTCCAGGAAGGTCTGTGTCCACTTCTTCAACCCCAGCCCAAATCGTATTTCAAAAGCATCTCTGTGACCAAGATCACTAAGCCAGATGGGACAGTGGAGGAATACCACACTGTGGTAGACAGAGAGGACCAGAGAGAGACCACAGTGACCCATCAAGAAGCCCATGGCAGCTCCAGAAGCGATCCAGCCTCTCAGAGATCTTCACCTTCAGATGATCCCTTTTCCATCCTGGATTTGCTCCTAGGACGTTGGTTTTGGTCCCGATAGCTTTCTTAAACTTCAGAAGCCTTCAGGTCTTTCCCACTCCCTTCCTGTTGCCCATTGCCAATAAGCTTAGCCTTGTCTGTCATCCTGGGGTCTTAAATATGTGAAACAGTTGAGCCTATACCAGTCTGTCATTCATCCAAACTAACCAATAAAGCCTTTATTTATGCAAAAAAGAAAAGAAAAGGATCTTGTCTTTGAATCTTCTGTTCCCAAGATTTTAAAGCTCGTTGTATCAGAGCAAAGGCCTGTAGTAAAACTTCTTTAGAGGGATCAGTTAATAAAATATCTATATAATGGATAATATATACTGAAGGATTTAAAGTCTTAACCTCTTGTATTGAAGTAGAAACAAATTTTTGACATAATGTCGGGCTATTTGGCCATATTTTGAGGGACAACTTTTTAATGATACCGTTTTATGGGTTATTTACAATTGTAAGTAGACATAAAATTATAACAGACATAAATCGACAGACACGGACATATTGGTGCACCAAGGACAGACAACAGACAGAGGGAAGAGAACTAGATGTGTCACTAAAGGGACCCAGATATCCTACCTGAGAGAACCAGAACCAGAACTAAGGATTTTTCCAGTAGGAACCAGAGAGGAAGTAGGATGTCTCTCGACTTCCTCCTGTCCCAAGGAGAGCTCTGAAATAGCTTATGTTCATTTTCTTTCTCTTTCACTTTGTCAAAGTGTCCCAGGCAGGGGACAACTGTTTTTTTGAAACCCATTTTCTCTCTCATATTTAAGGTCTAACTCTATCTCTTTCTTTTTTTGGGAATTTTGTCAGAGAAGGGGGAGGAGGCATTGTAGCAGTTATTGATAGTTGTTCCCCAGCACCCAGATTTTTTAACTTCCCTAATTTTTCTTTAGCTTGTCTAATTAATTTTTTTATTTTTTTGAGACTCGTGGCAAGGGTCTAAAGCATCTCTGATTAAAGCCCACAAAGAAAAAGTATATATCAGGACCTTTTCAGGTCCGTAAATAGTGTAATGGTCTGTTAAGCATATTTCAATGTTTTTTTTAAAGTTTATATATTTACCATTCCTACTTCTGGGAACCAAGGACAACATGAGTCTACTTGAGCTAAGAAGTTTTCCAATGTTTGTTTTTTAAAACCCGCTCCTCTTGCCTGAAGCAGCCCTTTTAGGCTGCGAACAAAAGCACTTTTTGTATTGCCCTGTCCCATTGTGCTGTGACTGTCCTAGGTGGGGTGGCACTGGGTAAGGGCCTGCCGTTATAGTTACTTACCTGTACTCGGAATTGCCTTTTACTTTCACTTTGTCCTGTGGAGTGCTCCAACCAAACCAGCATTTCTCAGGGCCCTGTTAAGGTGCCACCTGTAGCTGTCCAGAGGCTTACAGTGGAGTAGGGATCACCTGAAAGGAGGGTTGGAAAAGGACGGGGGACAAGAGAAGAAGGAGCCAAGACTGTTCTGTCTGATCAAGGCTCAAAGTTTAATATTCAGCACAGCATATATAAAGGAAAAAAAAACCACAAAATCCATCCCCAGAACAGTAACGCAGGGTAGCAATAGGACAGCAGCCAATCTGATGTTCCTATTTCTTGGCAGCTCGTGATTTCCAATAAGTCAAAACTCACAGCTACAGCCAAGGCAGATGTCTCTGTTTAGGCCGATAAGGCCTATTGTAGCAAATGTTCAAGGTCTGCTTAGCCTGCACAGGCTGAGGAGGTCACAGGAAACAAATTAGAAAGTCACCTGGTCTATCACTTAAGGAGGTAAGTCTGCCTTCTGTTTGAGCATATGGGCAAGATCGGATGTGTCTGTGTCCAGGATCCGTGTGAGATGTTCACTGAATTCCTCCTGTCTGTTCAAGTGTTTAGAATGTGTGGAGACCACTCTGTTGTCTTTATTGTGTGTCTCTCTTTATGTATGTGTCTCTGTCTGCCTTTCAATGTGTTTCTGTCAGCTTTGTTTTCCAGTATTGACCAGTGGCTGTGAGACTCTCACCCCACCCCCAGCTTAAGAACCATGCCTTTTGTTGGGGACTCAAATCCTTTTGACTCTGCCAGGTTGCCCAGAGAAACCAAAAAACGCCTTCGCCTGTCCTGCTCATGCTCCCTGGGTAGAGGTGGGGAGAGGTCAGGACTCTCATCTAGGAACCCCTGCCATTTAAGCAGAATGCACGGGGGTGGGGGGGTGGGGGGGTGGAGGTGAGAATGAATGGGGAGGGGTTGTTCTCTGATGAACATTCCCTCTGCTCCCCAGCCTGCTTTGCTTCTAGCAAGACAAAGGAAGGAGCAAAGAGGAAACTCTGATCCTTTCTTCCATGATTTATGTACCCTTTTCAACCAAGTCTCTCTATTCTCTGAAAAAAAAAAAAGGAGAAAAACCACCCCTCATGCTGGGCAGGAGCCTCACTACTGGACAATGCAGCCCCCAGTAGAATAAATTTTTCCCTTCTTTCCAACACTGATCAAGGGAACTTTGGTAGTTTGAATAAAACTGGCTCCCACAGGCCCATAAAGAGTAGCACTTTTAGGAGGTGTGGCCTTGATGGAATAGGTGTGATTCTGTTGGGGTGTGTTGCTAGGGGGTAGGCTTTGAGGTCTCAGATGTTCACTTCCTGCTGCCTGTGGATCAAGATGTAGAACTCTCAGCTCCTTCTCCAACACCATGTCTTCCTGCACTCCAACATGTTGCCCACCATGATGACAATGACCTCTGAAACTATAAGCCAGCCCCAATTAAATGTTTTCCTTTATAAGAGTTGCCATGGTCATGGTGTTTCTTCATAGCAATAGAAACCCTAACTAAAACATATTTTAAAATATTTTCACTAGGTCTTTTTTTTTAGCCAGAGTAAAGATAGCTGCTAAAAAGCTTATTAAATCAAAAGTTAAAATTGTTAAAGGTATAAATAGATTCCAGTTGCTGAAGGTAGCTCAAAAGGTGTTTAACAACAGAGAACCAATTGAGAGACAAGACCTTTTGCATAAACTGAAAGCCGCCATCACCTTCTCTGATGATGAGATGCAACTAAACTTACACATACCCTGCAAAACTTTGGTGTCCTGCCCTCTGTCAGAAGAAAAATCTCTAGCTGAATGCTCTGCCTCCAATCAAAATATACAGTTGTATTATCTCTCACATTGACAACAAAGATTTCCAGCAGTATAGGCAGAAACCAACCCACTAGGACTGGCCCAACACCAAGTTCCTATAATTGTTCAACTAACCAGTTCAGCCAACCGAATCCAGATTAAACAATACCCAATGAGCCCGGAATCACAAAGAGAAATTGCAGTCTACACTGCCTGGTTTAGAGAGACCAGCATCCTGGTGCCCTGCCAGTCACCCTGGAACACGCCTCTCCTGTCTGTGAAGAAACCTGGGACCTCTGATTCTCATGAGTCTGATCTCCCAGAGAAACAGGTGTGCTCTGCCTTGCACCTGAAAGCTGTGTTCTTCAGCCTCCCATGGACCGAGGTGAGACAACCCATCTATGCTTTACATGGACAGCCAGAGGGAGGTTACAGTAGGCAACTTACCTGGACCAGGTTGCCTGAAGGATGTAAAAATTCTTCAGATCTGTTTGATGAGACACTATATGTTGACCTGCTCTTCCATCAGAGGTGTCCTGGGACCATACTTTTACACTATATACTCTTATTTACTGTTGCCATACCTCCTCCTAGCCTCTAAAACTAAAATAAGTTATAAAGGGGCCACTGAGGGACTGCTGCAAGAGTTAGAATTGGGCTACAGAATGTCAGCTAAGAAAGGCCAACTTTGTACATCAGAGGCTACATATCTTGACTACCAGCTGTGGGGAGGCAAAAGAACCCTGTCTCAGAGGAGGATTGCTGCCATCCTTCACATCCCAATCCGTAGGTGTGGCTAGGTATTGTTTCCTCTAGATACCATAGTTTGTGGAAATAGCAAGGCCTGTATACACCAGCACAAGAGTAGGGGGACAGTGAGCCCCTAACCTTGACTGAGACACAAGTATTTGGGCTCTGGCTCCAGTCCTAGCACTTCCAGATGTTCAAAACCTTTTCATCTGTGTCTTAGGGTTTTATTGCTGTGAACAGACACCATGACCAAAGCAACTCTTATAAAGGAAAAACATTTCATTGGGGCTGGCTTACAGGTTTAGAGGTTCAATCCATTGTCACCATGGTGGGAAGCATGACAGCATCTAGGCAGACATGGTGCTGGAGGAGCTCAGAGTTCTACATCTTGATCTGTAGCAAGAGATTCTCTATCCCACTGGGCGTAGCTTGAGCATATATGACCTCAAAGCCCACCCCCACTGTGACAAACATTACAAAGGGGTTTTTAAACCCCTAAACTTGGGGCCATGGAAGTGCCCTGTGACATACCTGTCCAAAGGACTGGACCCTGTAACCACAGGATTGCCCACCTGTTTAAGAGCTGTGGCAGCTTCTGCTTGTCTAATCAATCAATCAAACAAACAACTTAACTCTGGGCTAGGATCTTAAAGCATTCCACATTGTCGAGTGCCCTCTGATGAACCAAAACACTGGCTGTGTGACCCAGTACCAGGCCCTATTCCTGGACTACCAAGTCTGGTTTGAGAAACCCACTGCCATCAGTCCTGCAATCCTCTTGCCTGATAATGATCCACAGGTGCTCACCTATTACTGTCACTGAAAGATGAAACCAGGTATGTGGGCCAAACTCACTTTAGTTAAAGTAACTACTGCAGCTCCCAAGTACCTGGTTTCATCCTAGGCTTAGTCTTGGAAGTTTCTAGCCTTTGTACAATCTTTTCTAGGCCTAGAATGTTTTCAGCCTCTGAGATTTACTACTGAATAAGCTCACCCTTTTTTGCTCTTTCTGATCTCTGGCTGGCTGGCTGGTTCAACTCAGCTGTTTGACTCAAACTTCTCTCCAAGATGACTGATTCAACCTGCACCCCCAAGTCCCCAAATTGTTCTGCTTGGCCTCATCCTAACTTCGGCAATATGTCTAATTTTCTTGCTCCTTCTCATTCTCTGGCTCATTCTCTCTTCACCTGTGTCTAGCTTGGTCTCTCTGTAGCCTGTCACTGTAAAATCGTCCCTTAGAATTGCCTCCTCTCTTTGCACAGTCCTTTAGGTCTTTCCCCTTTCCTCTCTTCTCCTGAGAGTTCTTTCAAATCTTTCCCTGACACAAAGTAGCAGTCACTTTCTCTGCCACTCAATTAGACATCACTTTCAAACATGGGTGCTTCCCTGTACAAAGTAACTGTACCTTCACTATTTGAGATTAAAGGTGTGTACTAAGGGCTGAGCTACGCCACAACTAGAAACAGTTTTTTTTTTCTTCCTCCCAGTAACTAACATAATATTGTCGTTCACAGTGTGATCAAATCTCACTGTGATTGTATTTAGAAGACCCCTCACACTGTTTTCTCAGCAGAGAGACCAGCAGTTGGCAGAACTCTCTCACCATTACTGGTTTTAGTTCTTTGCTTTGGGCTTAAATTTGTGATCATATACAGAAGGCTAAAACTTGTCACTCTCTAAATGTACTTAGCATGATTATAAACAGTTCTGAGCCCATTAAAGAATTTGATCATTTAGAAGGTGGTTAACCATTAACGTGCATGTCTTAATTATCTTTCGTGGTTTACAATTCAGTAGTTTTTACAAGATTAGGATTTTATATTTTTATCTCTGGTTAGTTTTATCCTTTAAAATTTGAATCGAAGATTTAATTGAAAATCCTCTAGCAGTTAAATAAAACATTAAACCATAAATACCACAGAGAGATTGGGAGTCTTACTTTTTTTTTAATCTTTTTATATCAAAGTTTTTATTATGACTCAATTCATCCAAATAGCTAATGTTTAACAAAGTCAAGAAAGACAGAAAAGGCTAGACCTACATCTTTAAGTCAGTTTCTGCTAGTCTGAATAGTCCTAAGGAATTAATAAACCTTATTATCAGATATATCTTAGTTACCAAACATGTTATTTTAAAATCAGTATTGAACACAGTCAAGGAAGACATAAGTGGTTAGGTATATGTTTTAAAGTCAGTTTCTGTTAACCTGAGTAGACTTTTATAACACTAGGAATTTGTAAATCTTGATCGTTACAAAATTTTTTGCTTGGAATTTTACAGCACCCCAATCACGTCATCTCCCCCCGCCCCAATAGTCCTTCAGATCCTGAGAGAAACAAAGTTTACATTTTATCAAGAACTCTGAATATCTATGACCATGATGTGGGGAACATTTGTTTTTTCCTAACAAGAACCAAAACAGGGGGAGAAATCGGAGCTAAATATCTGTAATTACATTTGACCATTTTAGTTTGTATATAAATCTTTTTCGATTAAAAATTTTTAATTAAAAATTTTAAGGGAGACATAACAGTAACAAATAAAATATCATTTGTTGTAAGAAGTTTCTCCTAAGGGATGTTAGACAACTGGGTGCAGCCTTTACCCAGTTTTAGCCTGCACACCCGAGTTTTTCCAGAAAACCTTGAGGCCTTGTGCAGTTAGGTCCTAATTGCATACAACTAGCTGGGAGAAGTGACTGGATACTGGCGTGAAGGTCTAATGACCTTGTCTAGCTCCTTGTTTTGGAAGGAACATTAACTTTCAACAAACTCAGCTCTGATTATTTTAAGCAGGCATATCTGGAGTTATTAGTGAGATATTTTATTTTTATTTATTTTTTGGTTTTTCAAAACACAGTCTCTCTGTGTAGCCCTGGCTGTCCTGGAACTCACTCTGTAGGCCAGGCTGGCCTCAAGCTCAGAGATCCACCTGTCTCTGCCTCCCAAGTGCTGGGATTAAAGGTGAGAGATTTTAAACACTGGGTTTCATTTACTTCATAACCAGCTTGTGTGTCTGCAGATGGAGGCAGGCAACCTGAAAAGCTTCATAGGTATTTTTTTCCTTATAAGGTCATCAAGTTGCAGAGTAATGTAAGTATCTGTAACCTAGAGGCCATTAAACAGAAAACTATACAAACAAGACACTAGTGGGAACTCAGAAAGTGTTAGCATCAGGTTGCTTTTGTGTTTACAGATTTTTAACCATATCCAGTAAACTTACAAATCTTAAGGCACAGAAAGTCTATATAATAGTCTTACAAGTCTTGAGATAAGTTTGTATTTTAACAAAAGTCTGAGAGAGCTAAGTAAAACCAAGGAAAGGAGAAGAGGTAAGCAGCTGTAACTCTGTTGGACAGTTTACTTTTTAGCTGTTTTAAAGCACCTGGTGTCTTTCCTGGGCTGTTTGGTTTTTCCTTTTGCTGACAGAGGCAGGAGGCCTGTCTGACCCAAGACAGAGATTCTGAAGAAAACTTTTAAACAAGCATGCTTGGGTCAGGCAAGCTGGGCATAACACAACCCCAGAGTCAGGTTCTTTAATACAGTAGGACAGCATAAAGTAGTACTTCAGTGTTATCTATATCCCAAAGACAACTGAATCTCCACAAAACTGACTCCAGTGATGAGAGCAAGCAGAGAATAAAGAAAGCTCAGAGATAACCATCTGTGAGAAACCCATGAGACTTAAAACTGCAGGCTCACCGAGCCATTGAGAGGGACAGAGACAGAGTAAGCCAGTGGTGGTGGTCTGGCTCCCATGTCTAAAACAAAACTTATAAGCACATTAGTAAACAAATCCATCAGACAAAAGCAAACAACTTAAAAAGACAGAATGTCCACACAGTCAGAGGAGACCAGACAGACAGACACGTGGTGGCCACCTTCACCCATACAGCAGAACCAGGGGAACAGGAGGAGGTCTCTTGCTTTGTCCCTGGAAATAGCCTATGATCTCGTCCAATCTCCCCTGTCTCCCTAGATGTCAGGACTTCCAGAACAGAACAACTCACCAACTGGTCTGGGTTTCAAATGTGCATTGGCTGTAAATTTTATCCCCCAACCCCAACCCTGAGAGAGGGCTTTTCTGTGTGCCATGGATACCCTGGAACCTCCTCTGTAGACAGACTGGGCTGGAATTCAGAGAGCCACTTGCCTGTTTCACAAGTGCTGGGCATTTACAAATTTGTGGTCATCACAGTCTGGGGTTCCCCTGGGCCTTCAAGTTCACCTTGGACTTGTTTCCACTTAGGGACTATCTCAAGATCCCTGACCTTGGATCTGGGATCTCCCAGGGATCCTGGATGAGCCCCTAAATGCTAGGGAGCTCAAGACACCCCAGGAAAAGACCACAGACTCAATCTGGATTATAATTAGTAATAAATTTATTGAAACTACTAGAAGGACACCAGTCTCTGAGCCAAACTAGAGAATACTGTGTGAAGGGAAGGATTTGTAATGGCAAAACCCACATCGAGTGTCTGCACAAGCAAGCCAGGAGCTGTGCTGCTCTGCCAAAGTTAGGTAATCAAGGTTAACCTCAAAATAGGCCTGAATGTCTGCATAAGAGGGGTACAGTAGCCAAAAAAGTCATAACAAGTAGATAGATGGTCATGGCTGTACATTTCTGGGTGGGAGTGAGTCAGGATAATTGGGAACTTATATTCCAGGGACTGGAGTTAGAATGGCTATTGAGTACCAAGATGGATACCTAGCATAAAAAGGAGAAAGCCTCACACATCAGCACTGGGGCCCTGCATCTTAAACTATATGGCCAATTATGTAACAATTTGGTAAAATTAATGGTCCTTAGCACTATCTATATTGACTTCATAATGAAAGTACCATTCATGTTGTCAAACACAGCACATAGACATCACCACTGGACAAAACAAAACAAACAAACACCCCCCCTCCCAAAAAAAAATCACAACAAACCCTCAAAGACCTAGTTCAGCAAAGTCCATAGTTCTGAGAAAGTCTCTAAACATACTAACCTTGCTTTTCGACTTCAGTAGTTCTGCTTCTGGCTAACTGTTCTTATTAACTGAGGTATGTCAATCCAAGATATGGTTTCTGTGCTTAACAGCTCACCCTGAGAAAGCCTTGAGGCTACAATGGGATCTTAAACACATAGTATACTTGCTGGCTGGCTAATGAAGACTTTCTATTGGCTTATACTCAAGCCCAGTAGTCTTCTCTGGTGGAAGCCTGGAGAGTGGAGACTTGATATCCAAGCTAACCTAAGGAGGTGCTAGCAAAGGAGACAGGTGAGAGGGAGGTAATATTCAAAAGAAATGTGTGTGCAGAGGTCTTAGGTGTGGGAAGTGCTAGCAGTAATTTGGACCAGAGCAGGCAGGGTGGGATGTGGGAAGCAAGGGAAGCCTGGAACAGGATGAGCAAGGGACAGACAGAACAGCCCTAACTAGCATCTCTCTCCAGATCGTGGATGTCATTCCAACTGTCCCGGACACACTGACACCTCTCAATGGGGGGGATCTACTTTTCACCTTTTGCCTATTTATATGTCTGTGTACTACTTACATGCCTGGGCTTGTAGAGAGCAGGAAAAGGAGACAGATGCCCTGGAACTGGGGTTACAGATGGTTGTGAGCTGTCAGGTGGGTGCTGAGGCTCAAACATGTGTCCTCTGGAAGAGCAACTGGTGCTTTTAATCAGAGCCATCTCTCCAGACGCCCCCCACCTTTTTTTTGACAACTCTGTGGATGCCACCTGGAACAAAGGGTCTCAAGGGTACCAAGGGTATGTTTCACTCAGTTACACCTCCAGCTCTACCCCTTGCACCCCATTTTTGAGATGAGGGACTCACTATTTTTATCCCAGCTACTCTAGGACCTTCAAGCTCAAATGACCCTTTTCCTTCACTTTAAGGTTAGTCTCGAGGCTGTGAGACAATGGGCCAGGAAAGAGAGGGGTTCCTCTAGTACTTCTGCTGCCCGCAAGCCTAACTCAGCCCCTGGCTTCCATTACTGGTGCATGGTAGCATGGCACCAGTGCTCCTGCTGCTGTGCTGGGGTTGACCTGTGTATTGTGAGGTTTAGATAAATCCTTGCCTCTTCTCACAAGATCCTCCAAAGAAAACTGTCTCCAGGCACTGTTAAGTGTCCCTTACAGGATCACCCCTTGTTGAGAACAACTGCCTTAAATGAAGAAAGAATGGATACCTCCCAGGTTTCCTTCAGGTCCTCAATACAGGTACTGAATAACTAACTAAACTGTAACCTGGCATCCCATGATCTGGGGTCAGAAAAGCAGGACGATGTCTTGCTTTTGTATAGCCTCTACCCTTACCCATGGTGTAGCAGTGGTGACTTTTCTGAATTACACGTTATACTCTCATGAGCTTGGTCACTGGAAGTATCCTAGGCACTCCCAAGAAGCAGTGACTACCTGGGACACTGGTCTTGCAGCTGTCTCCAGTGGAGAAAGCTGGTGGTTTCCTTGAGGACATTTGTCCACACTGTAGGGAACCCAACAGAGCACAGTAAGCAAGTTGGAAACACATTTACTTTTATGAGAAAATAGATGTCCAGGAGCAGCACCAACAGCGCCTGCTCACAGAACAATGGTGGCAACTGGAAGGCAACGTGGAGCATCAGTGCCACTGTCCATGGAGCAGAGGAGTCACATATGAAGGAAGCCACCAAGTGCACAACGAAGCAGAATGTTTGGTCCAATGTGCACAACACTGACACAGCACCAAGGGTATTACATGGGTGTAAGCATTAACAAGTGTCAAACAGCAATACCAGACCAGGGACAGCATCTGCTACAACACAACAGGCCATAGCTGCAGCTGTTTAAGAGGAATGCACCGCTCACTGCAGTGAGGCATTAGGACACATGGGTGTCTGCACCAGCCAGATACAAGAAAGAGGTTCCACCAGATCATGATGTGGCTGAGGTGAGATGTGGACAGGCCAACTGGGTGCTACCAGTATGCAGGTGCCAGGAACCCTCTGCAGGTCCAAAGCCAACGACTGCAGGCCTGGATGCAGGGAAACAGCCTCACCTAGGTGTTTTCTGGGAGCTGTCACATGAAAGCATTAGTCCTACAGGATTTGAGTCAGGAGGTCAATCCACTTGTCTTCCTTGAGAAGGACCCAGGAGAAAGCAAACATCCAACTCCACGGGCACTAGGCACTGGAAAGTGCAGGCTGAAGGTGGGCCCCATCGCTTGGCCTGAAGGTAAATGTGGCGCATAGACCAGTCTCCTTGTCTGCACTGTACTTGGGGTTCCCACCAGAGGTGACCCCACTCCCCTGAGTCTTCCCTAGAAGCCATAGAGCATCTGTCCCTTGAGTCAGGGTACAGAGCCTTTCTTCCTAGGGCCCCAGTTCTGCCTTCCTTTTCAGGGCATCCTAATGTCCCAATTCATTGGCACAGGAAATCATTGTCTTGATGACAGATCCAAGGTCAGGAGGAAAGGAGCCCACATGTGCTCTGGAGCTAGACTTCCAGAAACAGAAGGAGGCAGCTAGTCAAGTCTAACCCACTGGCCTCCTCAAGTAGAAGAGTCCTGGACCCAGCCCAGAGCTACTTCTGACTCTCCTTGAGGTGGCTTCCGCCTTCTCTCTTGGCTGGGAGAAGGCTGAAGGAACGGATATCACTACAGCTCAGAGCTCTCATTCACTTGCTTGCTGTCAGGCTCTGGCAATGCTCTCTGTTCTAAGTGAGGCTCAGCAGCAGCTGTGCTGTCAGACTCTGTCTGCACAACAAGGCCCACTGGACATGGCAGCTGAGGTGTTAATAAATGGACTGCCTTGGACTTCTATGACATCTCTGGCTGCAGTTGAGTATGTTTCTGTAATTAGAATCCCAGTACTTTGCTGGAGTGTTCTTAGTTGCCCCAGGACACATCTTAAGACACCTGGAAGGTTCTGAAGATTTCATGTGTTTCCGGGTGGCTGTTCACAATGTTTTTCACTGAAGTAGATAGCTGGTGCTGGGAACTCTTCATAGGCTTCTGTGAGCCAGAACTAATGGTTGCTTATGAATACTATGATGTGGCTATCTTGAACTTCAGGGTGGGAACAAGCAAAAGTGACCTGTAGTCACCATATGGTGTCCAAAAGGCCTCCTTGAACTCACTCACCTACAGCTTTCCTGGTGCCAACGGATTCTGTGATAACAGCCTCCCTGGAGCATGACCCAATGGGTCTCTGCTGTGCTCTGTGGTAGAGGTAGACAGTGACTCTCTTGAGTTCTCTGAGCTTCTTACTGGAGAGATCTGCTCTAACAGCCTAGAAAAAAACAAAGAACAGTCTTTGTAAATGACAAGAGGCAGTTCCTCACTCTCTAGGAGACAGCACACTGAAGGGAAAGGTGGGTTAAGTGCAAACTGGTTCTGTTGGCTACCCAAAGAAAAGCAAAAAAATACAAAGGTATGTGGGGCTCCAGCTGTGGGCCGAGACCCAGCGGCACATACACATGTGCTTAGAGGGCAACACGAGCAGTCTGACATGCTCCTCCTTCTGCTGGGGCTGTCCCATGACTTCCTCCTGCTGGTTTGGTTGTACGACTTTTCTATAATCATGAATTGCATTTATTTTCACTGTTTTCCATGCTGACTTTGTTGAGTTCAGCTGTCCCCCTTGGGTAGGGAACATCCAGGGCTGCTAGCTTGCAGGCTAGCCTTCCGTGTTTGTGAATGAGTATCTGCTCTCATTAAGAATGCCAACAAGGGGCTGGAGAGATGGCCCAGGAGTTAAAGGCACTGGCTGCTCTTCCAGAGGACCAGGATTTGGTTCCTAGAACCTCCAAGATGACTAAACTGTAACGCCACTTCCAGAGAATCCAACAGTATCTGAGACCATCTGGCCTCTGAGAACACTGCATGCATGTGGTAAACAAACACATACAAATAATCACAAAACAATGTAAAAGCATGCCAACACACAAGAAGAACTTTGCATCAGTAAAACCACAGGCACAAGTCAGTGCAATACCTGGACTTACTTTCCTTTTTTTTTTTTTTTTTTTTGAGACAGGGGTCTCACTACATAGTTCTGACTATCCTGGAACTGGCTATGTAGACCAGGCTGGTCTCGTACTCAGAGATCTACTTGCCTCTGCCTCCAGACTGCTGAGATTAAAGATGTGTGTCACCACTCCTGGCCACATCTGAACTTTCACACACCAAGTCACAGAATTCTAGCTGATTCTTCAGAGTTGGGCACCATCCTCCCCACTGGATGACAGGACACTGAGACACAAGGTTCAGCAGAACATCCAACATTGCCAGATCCAGGCAAGGAGGAGGCTGCAGCAGACAGACTCATGCTCTCGCCACCTCCTTTTTCTTCGTGGATCAAGACACTGGCTTTAAACATGGTTCTCTGGCTATGTGTGCTGCTGTAGGCCTTTAATCCTAGAGTCTAGGAAGCAGAGGCGGGTGGGTCTTGGTGAGTGGAGGCCAGTCTCGTCTACTCCAAAACAAAACTCAAAGAACCCTGGGCTGGGGTATAGCTGAGTGGCAGAGCACCAGCCTAGCACTCACAAAACCTTGGGTTCCATCCCAAGACCACACAAGCCAAATCAGCGACCATGAATGAACCTGTGTGTGTGTAGGGGGAGGGGGAGGAGGGGAGGGAGAGGATAACTCAACCTTGCCTCCCAGGCACTGCTGCAGTATCTCTCAGGGCTTACCTGGGGCTAGTATCTGACTGAATGACACTGTCTGAGTCTGTCCTATACATCCTAAAATGTGGAAAAGGCATAAAAGAATAGATTAATTGTAATTTAACCCAGAAAGGGTCCATGTGGCTCAGTTAGGAAGTGGCTGAGCTGGGACCAGCTGTTTCTCTTAAGGGCTCTTTATGCATCCACGAAAAGTGACACTTCTCCCTGCCAATGACAAGAGTTGTCAGAACACTGTACAAATTGAATCAAATCAGACAATGCAAGCAGCCTTTGGTTGTGTTTGACTAATCTTGGTTGTTGTAAAGTCTGTGTCCACATGGTCACTCTCCTGGAACATCAAACTGTTCCAGTACAGTTCCTGCACCCAGGGATCCAGATGTCCTTAAGCCAGCTTTCTGACCAGCCTCTAGCTCTAGCTCTGAAGGGCTAGGCCTACAGAGGGCTTGAAACACCAAGTCTGAAAGCTCTCTGTGGCTCAAACTCTCTTACAGTCTCATTAAGTACAGGGGTCAGAAATCATGTGTGGTAGTGCATGCCAATACATCCCAGCACTCTAGAAGCTAAAGCAGAGGATCATGGTGAGTTCAAGGCCAGTCTAGGCTACACAGTTAGTTCTCAGCAGCCTGAGCTACAGATCAAGACCCTGTCTTAAATAAACAAACAAACAAAGTCAAAGTCAGACCTCAAGGGAGCACTATGCATCTATTTTAGCCATGTTTGATGGTTCATGTCTATGACTCCAGCATTCCACAGGCTTAGGCGGGACTGAGTGAAGCCAATTTAGGCTACACAGTGAGACCCAAGACAACCTGGGTTAGAGTGAGACGCCATCTCAACAGAATAAACAATAAAACAAATGGGTTGGTAAACAAGTCATGGCAGTACCTCTTTCTGCCATGTTTGGTTAGTGCATGGCCACACCCACTCATTCTGTGCCCTCTTTAAGGGCTGTGCAGTATATACACAGGTGAGTGGCTGTGTGGCTGCAAAGACAAGAACAAAATTCATGTGGAATGACACTGGGCCACCCTGCTGAGTGGCCCTCTCTGTGTGTATGAACACATACGATCTTTGGTGTCCCCTTAATACTGAGGGAACTGTGATTCTGTACCCTAAAACCTTAGCACACAACCTTAAGGACAGGGCTACAGGCTGGGACCAGAACGCTGCCTTGCCACCTGGTAGCACTCCAGGTTTCCAATGTCCTCGGAGCGTGTGAGCAACCCCTCTACTCCAGGACCATGCTGCCCAAGTATGCCACGCAGCTCCTACACCAGCTGACACCCATTTTCTCACAATTTCACTTTATCAGATTTTCATATTAGATTAAGTCTTCCTCTCCCATGGGCATCAAGACTGGTAAAATACTCCTGGGGAAGCTTGCATAAGGAGAGTGCAGTGTGGGAAAACCTCTACCTGGAAGGTTCTGCCCCATAGGGAGGGGCAGTACAAGCAGCCTGGTGCATCAGCAAACCTGGCCAGGTCAGTGCCACAGGAGGCATCAGAGACACACAGTGTTGTTTCAGCTCCTAGAAAGAGGATGGCTAACCTCATTATATATTTGTCATTGTGAAAACTGTCTGAAAAAGCAACCTGAGGGTTTCCTTGGCTCCTGGTTTGAAGGGATACAGACCACCATGGTAGGGAGTGTGACATTACTATAATTGGGAAGCAGACAGGTAAATAAATGCTCAAGTTTTTCTTTTGAAATCTCTGTGTCTGTCTCTAGTGCTGCTGTCTGCATGGGGTCAGGGGTAGGTTAGTGGACAATTCTGAAGAGTTGGGTCTCTGTTGCCATTTTTTGCATGGGTTCCCGGATTGAATTCAAATTGTCAGGCTTCTGTGAGAAGCAAATGCCTTTATCTGCTGAGCCGTCTCAATGGCCCAGCTTTCTCCTTTTGAATGTAGTCTAGGAACCAAGCCTGTGTGATAGTGCCAACATTTAGGTAGGTCTTCCCTCTTCAGCTAACTCTCCCTGGTACTTCACAAACACACCTATGTGTCTCCTAGGTAATTCTATATTCAGTCAGGTTGACCATGCAGATTAACTACCATACCTGGTCACACATTCCTACCAGGGAACATAACCACCTGCATCACCTGGGCAGTGCCCTCTCTGATGGTTTCTGTACCTGTTGACAAGCCCTTCTCTACTTCTGGCTGAGGACCCTTTCTTCATGGCAGAGTCCCCAAAGACTAACGCCATTTTTGTTACCTTATGTCTAAATCTCTGACAACTTTCCCCCAACTTACCCTCCTGGTCAGCAGTCACTTGCTGTCTTTAGAACACAGACCTCACAGAGCACTCGGGGCAGGTGGTAGACACAGTCACGTGGTCTTGCCCTGCTAAGCAGCAAGAAGTGGAATTGACCTGAATGAACAGATGCTATGGGGCGGGGCCACAGTTGTTTTTCAAGGTGCAGTGGATAGAAGCTGCTGATGGCACCCTGAAGCTACAAGACCTAGTCTAGGAAATCTGCCACTATGCCAGGGTGCAAGGGTGTGCTGAGACTTTGGATGGCTCCAGGTTACTTGTCTAAGATGTGGCTGGGACAAGGGAATGCAGTGCAGCCCAGTTCCAGGCCCAGGGGTTGAGCTCAAAGACTGTTGTTTCAGCCAGAAAAGAGAAATGATCACTGAAGTTGGCTGCACAGAGATGAGCAGGACTTGGTGCTGTCCAAGGGGACTAGTCTCAGAGTTGGTCAGAATGCTACCTGGCATCCACCTCAGGGTTCCTTGCCCCTAGCAGACTACATGGGGCTGGACATGCAGAGCCAGAAGCCTTCAAAAGAAGAGACAAAAGCACATGGTTGGTGCAGACAGGCAGCAAAGGCAGTGGCCCTTGCCAACAGGGGTGTCTCTTTAGCTCTAAAGTTCTCAGCAACCCAGAGCTGTTCCAGAGATGGCCCTGAGTAGCATAAAGTAGTCTGGAAAATAGCTAGAGCTTCAGGAAGCTCCAGGGAGCACCGTGATACCACAAGGTGTAGATTCGAAGGGCAGAAAGCCTCTGTGGGCTCTCAGGTCTGATGTAGATTTTCCTTTCAATGACAGAGACTGGCGGCCAGATGGGCACACTGCAGAACAACTCTGGACCATCATCAGGTGTCCGTCAAGGACCCACAGTTGTAGATTGCCCTGCTCAGTGCTTCTTCCTTGGATGACGCTTCCGATGCCGGATGAGGCACGAACTGTAGGCGAAGGATTTTCCACACTCCTCACAGCCATAAGGCTTCTCTCCAGTGTGCGTTTTCTGGTGTTTCAGAAGGTTGGAGCCACAGTTGAAGGCTTTTCCACACTCCCCACATTTAAAGGGCTTCTCGCCGGTGTGAATTCTTTGATGTTTGGTGACATCTGAGCTGTGCCTGAAGGTCTTTCCACACTGGTCACACTTAAAGGGCTTCTCTCCGGTGTGAACTCTCTGGTGGCGGATGTGATCCGTCTTGTGTTTAAAGATCCGTCCACATTCACCACACTCATAGGGCTTCTTCCTCTGAAAAGGAACAAACACAGGGACACCCTCAAAGTCATCTTTAAATGAGGCATCGAAGGCATCAAAGATATGTGCTTCGTCTTCAGGACTCAGGACACGCTCTTTTCGGGGTTTTCGAGGCTTTCTTGGCTTCTTGGTTGGCTTCTTCCCCTTTGATGTTTTCTCTCCTTTGACAGTGGCCTTTTGTGCACCTGCCTCCTCCTTTGGAGCCTGGCTCTTCTTTTTCCTAGTTGTAGGCTTTTCCATTGCTGCTCTTAGGAAGCAGGAAACCCCCTGGAGGCCAGGGAAGGGTTCCCAGCCAGTGGCTGCCTGGCTGCTCTTCTGGGACTTCACTCTGTCAGGGACAGCTCACCACATCCTGCTTATGAAGCTGCATCAAGTAAGACAGAACCATGGTCTTCTTGCTTCTAGAAGCAAAAGCATTAACAACAGGTCAAAGGCAGCTCTTAGTGCTGCAGTCTCTCCCTCCACTGTCTTCCTAGCTGCTCATGTGATGAGCTTCTCAGACTAAAGTAGACTCCCCAGAACTCTAGTCCCAGGCCTAGAAGCTGAGCTCAGAGGCTGTTGTCCATAGCATGCTCATCTCTTTGAGTGTCTCTCTCACTTAGCTACTGACACTCCTTAACCTGAAGACAAGGTTTTCACTCACCCCAGAGAAAGCCATATCTATCATGGACCAATGGCCATGTTCCAACTCCCCAAATAGAACTTTCCCTGTTCTTCGTTATCCTCTCTACCTGCCCACATTGGGACTGTGCAAATACTCTGGAGCAGGAAGTAACTCTATCACACACAGCCTGGTTCTGAGCCTGGAAAACTCAGCGCTGTCCTCATCATCCACAGTAGCCAGCAAACCCCATCACACCCCCAAAGGCTGCCCCTTGTAACTAATGAGTCTCTCTCTGTGATTCTTCTTTATCTCCAACCCTGCACCATCCCCTTTATCCCTGGAGGCCCAAAGGGGTGAGCTATGCTGGCAGTTCCATCTAGGGCTCCCACACTTTTCCAAAAACAAAACTGTCACGTTGGGAACACACTGTATTTTTTTTAAGCATTAAACAAATACCCACATATGTAACCCAGCAGATAAAATTCTTGTCTGGATTCAGAGTCCAAGATCCAGGCAACTATCAGCATCTAAAAGTGTTTGTCGATTGTGGGAGAGCTCAGGAGATACCTGAGAGTCCCTGTCTAGAGCATCACTCAGTACCAATTCAAACACTCACTCTAGTGAGAGGAATGACAAGCGGGACCCAAGTGTCTGTGTTTGCTCACCAAGGATCATCCTCATTGAAAACTGAAATAGTTATTAAAACCAGAGAAGATCACAGCGACTATCTTATTGCTCCCTCCCTTCACAGGCCTGTGCACAGGAGTAGATGCGAGTGATTCAGGCAACTTAGTAGAATTCAGCGGACCTAAGGACTCAGTTCCATCAAGGTGCTGCTAGACCCGGCAGGACAAGGAGCTCAAAGCATCTAGCAACTAGCGGCATCGCTAGGTAGCCCGGCCCACCTTCCCCGCCTCCAGGACCTCCGCAACACTGCCGAGGTAGTCCACAGAGAAACGACTCAGAAGCCGGCCTTCGCCCGGTCGGGGATACCGAGCACACACACGCAGAAAGTACCTGATGGGTGCCGAGCGCAGACGCTGGCAGAACGTGGCTGTAGGCAAGCTGACCGGCGGGCGGGCGACCGTTAACAATGCCCACTTGAGCCCGCCACTCCCGCGCCTAAAGGCGCCCGCCCCTCTGGTGCCGCTCTACCTTCCCCAGCCTCTCGGTGGTGCTGCCGAGCGCTCCAAGCCCCGCCCTCCGCGCTAAACCGTCTCCACTGCCTCTCTAGGACCCTCGCGCGACTCTCGGTGGTATCACCGCATGTTGCGTAGCCCCGCCCGCTTGTTCACGCCCTTCTGGCGCCGCTCTAGGAGCGGTCACCAGACCTCTCTGTGGTCGTGTACTGCGGCCGTAGGCCCGCCTACCTCTCCCCGCCCCTTGGGGTCGGCTCTAGGAGACACTGTCCTAGCTCTCGGTAATGCTGCGGCTGCAGCCTTGAGCTTAGCTTGCGAGGATGCTTTGGAGGAGTCTCTTCCTGTACAAGCTTCTGGGCTGCGGGTGGCGCCTTTCTCCCAGCGTGCGCCTCTGCTTCTCAGGACTCCAAGCCTTCTGCAGGCTTGGTGTCATTTCTTAGTCGTCGGGCTTGTCATCGGTGGTGCGCCGGGATGGCGGACTCAGTAGTGCATGGCCTGTGGCCCCCTGGAATCATCTGACCCCGCCCCCCTCCCTGGCAAAGCCAGGCGCAGACCTCCTCTGCTCTGTCCCCTAACACGGGTCTTTACAGATATTTAAATCTAGTCACTTCTTGTGCTGTTTCGACTTTCTGGATATATTCGCCACTATTATATTTTGTCAGGCTGGCTTAGAACTAGCAATCTCCCTCCTGGGACGAGTCCTGATTATAGGTGTGGCCCACGGAGCTTGGAGAATGCAGTTAGGAGAAACTGATCGAGAGCTGTGGTGTGCTTGGTTAAGTCTCCCTGGGGCGCCATTTTGCATGACAAGCACACAATGTTAGTGCCTCTTGTGCTGCAGAAGCCGGTATCAAACCTCTAGCAAACCACTGAGCTGACGTCTCCACCTCATCCTTTTAGACTCAATGCCAACATGCTAGATAAATGTAATTGTCCAATGTGCGACTTGGCGGAGCTCACCGCTTATCATTCGGGCATCGATGGCTAGAGTCACAAGAGTGGCTGTGTATTGAATGGTGGTTCATTCAGCCTCCTGAACAGCTGCCTCTGCGCTGTGTGCATCACAGCTTTGGGATCCTTTGTCCACTGAAGGACGTGTTTACAAGGTTGTTGTGAAGCACTCCCTTCCCTCCCTCGTGCTGTTTCATTTCCCTGGGACCATGCCCAGGAATGCAGTTGCTAGGTCCCAAACTGCATGTTGCCTTTTTCGAGAATCAGACAAGCTGCTTCCCAGAGAGCTTGTGCCGTTTCTCACTCATTCCTATCAGCGGCATGGGCTTTCTGCCTTACCAGCATTTGGTAAAGGGAGGTAGGCATCTCCTTGCTTGCTTTTCCCAGAAGGCTAGTGGTCTGTGTGCTTCCTGCCATCTTTCACACAGTCCCCAGTGACAAGCCTCTTTCCTATCCTTTGATGAGGTGGGTTGAGCTGGATGTGGGTAGACTGTTGGCACCATTCTTGCTCTTTCAGCTCTCAGGCACACTCGGGCTTGTCCTTACCCCCATCATCCTTCATTTGTGGAAGAGATTCTGTTTTGGAGTGGCTCCCCTTTGGAGAATTATATACTTCTCTTGTCAGTGGGACTCAACTGCTAAGACCACGGCCTGGGCTTGCTCACATGGTCCAAATTTTTCTCTAAGAAGACAATGAAGTGTCTTTTGCTAAGGAGCTCCAGTGTCTGGACACAGGTTCTAAGCCATCTGGACACATGCCCCCTTTGTCTGATGGGCATGAGAATTTGGATTGCACAGTCTAGGGTCAGCCTGAGGAGGCGCTGTCTTCAGTGATATAAAACTGAGATGTGTCTGTGTTCAAGAGAATTCCTGACAGTGGCCGTTCACATGGGAACCTGGATACAGAGAACTGGGTAGTGTAAGATCTCCCCAGTTGCAATGGATTGTGCTTGGCTAGTGTTACTGGCTTGTCCCTGCATCACTGGCCTCTACAAACAACCTTCCACAAGGTCCTTGGAAGGGCAGTGGTAATGAGTCTCCTTCCTCAGGATTTCCTGCCTTGGAGATAGCACCTGCTCCCCTCCCCCCTCCCCCCACCAACCACTACCACCAGGGTTTTTACAACCCAGCAAGGAACAGTAAAACCACTATAAATGGCTGCTTTCTGTCCTGGGAGGCAGGAAGGCTCTGGAGAGCACAGAGAAATCAAGATCCTGTCAGGGAAACTGGAACTCTGTCCAGCACTAGCCAAGAACAGGAGCAAGTGACCCTACAAGTGGGTATCTGTTGTAATTACACAATGTCAGAAATAGATATACACATTTGTGTCTTTTTACAATACCAGAATTTACTGAATAACAAATTCAGAAGCTACATTGACTTCTTTGACTGGTATTTGTCAAGTGGTCCTGATTGGCTCGGCTAGTGACTGAGGCAAGCACAGCTTCTTTTATTCCTATTGCGACCACTAATGTTAATGCTCCAATTATACCTCAAACGGCACACAGTAGGTATATCTGGAACTGTAGCCATCTCCCTGTCAACTATCATCTCTCAGTCATCTATTGTCTAGCCATAGGTAGGTTACAGAATCGCTGCAACAAGGCTAAGAAGATTGCTGCAGAATCCAGGGAGGCCATAGTGGAGGTAGAGGCAGGAAGCTGACAGAGCATCAGAATCCCTGGTGGGGTGAGGTAACAAGTCCTGTTGGGGAGCTGCTGCTAGGGACACTGGCAGAGCCAGGTCCCGAAGTTAGAGTTCAGCTGAGCTGCAGTGTGGAATGAAGCCAAGGAAGTGAGGTGAGACCCACAACTGTCGAGGCACCAGAGGCAACGGGCAGACCTGTGTCTAGATAGGCAAATAGAGAAACGAATGGAGTTGACTAACTCAGCGGTGAAGACAAGCTAAGCTGAAGCCCCCCTGGCAGCTGGGTTTTCTTTGCTTGCTGATTCCTCAACTTGAGTTTATATACAGGGTGGTCACAGGATAGGTTTGCAGGAGCTGTTCCCATTGTATTGTTGGGATCCCCTTAAAATTTTTTTCCCTTATCTTTATGTTTGTATGAACACATGCATTCTTGTACCATGGCATACATGTGGAGGTCAAAGGACCACTTTGTCAGTCTTGTTTGAGGCAGGCTTTCTTTGCTGTTTGTTGCTACATATGTGATGCTAGCTAGCCCGTGAGCTTTTGGGGATTCTCCTGTCTCCTCCTTCCATCTTGCCGTAGGAAGAAGACTGGGATTACAGGCATGTGCTGCCACACTGAGTTCTTCCACGTATTGAGGGTCACAGCTCAGGTCCTCATGCCTGTGCAATAAAAGCATTATCCACTAAACTATCTTCTCAGCTCTATCTTTATTTTTTTAACTTAAAAAAAGCTGTGTGTGTGGTGGGGGAGGGGTTGGAGAGAGGGCTCAGTGGTCAAGAGCACTGACTGCTTTTCCAGAGGTCCCGAGTTCAATTCCCAACAACCACATGGTGGCTCACAACCATCTGTAAAGGGATCTGATACCCTCTTCTGGTGTGCCTGAAGACAACAACAGTGTACTCATATACATAAAATAAATAACTAATTAAAATAAAAAGGTGTGTGTGTGTGTGTGTGTGTGTGTGTTATCTGAGCATCTTTGTGTGCAGGTGTGTATGCCCTGTGCACATGTACAGGCCAGAGGAAGACAACATTGGACATCCTGTTCTGTGCTGCACTACCTTATTCCTGTGAGACAGGGTCTCTCACTGAACCTAGAGCTAGGCTGGCAGGAAGCCCTAACGATCCTCCTGTCTTCATTCCCACCCCACCCCCCAACTCTGGGTTTATGTTCAACCATGCTCAGCCTTTTGTGTTCTGGGAATTTGAGCTCAGAACCTCATGTTTGCATAACAAGAACTTTAACCCCTAGACTATCTCCCCAGTCCCAAGAGTGGCTATTTTTATAGACTTATTTACCTATTTTTATTTAATTCTTTTATACCTTACCTGTGTTGTTTTGGTCAAAAGAATAGAGGATTTGAATATCTTCTTCTGCCTTGGGCGGAGATGTGTCACTCTGTACTGCTTCAAAGAGCATAACATTACTATCTAGCAGGGGCCTTGTTGTAAAAGCCATTGTCACCTCTCTTCAGAGTTAATCTAAATGGCTCTGTCACTCACCTGGGCATGAAAGCCAACTGTTCCAGAAATGTTAAGAAAATCATCTATTCCCAGGAGGATGTAAAGCAAGCAAAGGTGCTTGCCATGAAGACTGGTGATCTGAGTCTGGCCCCCAGGAGCCACATGGTGATGGCTGATTCTACAATAGCACAGGCTTTGTTGGAAACAGACCTGTGGAGGGTAGATCTCTAACTCCAGAAAGCCGACATCTGCTTCCAGGCTGGGATAACTATAGTGCAGAAAAGGGAGAAGAGAATTGAAAATGTTCCTTTTAGGCCCACTGTTGTCTGTTGCTAGGGGTAACGAAAGAAATAAGGCACATGGTGGGTAAAAGAACATCAGGTGATTAATAAGCATCTCTCAGATGCTTATTACCGAGAGACTGGGGAGTGCCAAAAATCAAGAGAACAAGTCACTGGGAACCAAAACCTTTATGTTTCAGGAATTGTTGTTGTTTAACCAAAATGAAGGACCTTTAGAAAGTGACATGGTCATGGCTGACAGGTCCCACCAGACTCTCTGTTGTGGAAAGAGATCTCTGGAGTGAAAGCCACCCTAGGGCTCTGAGGGGGTGACTAAGAATTTTTACAAGTGAGGCCATTCAGGGTGACTGGAGGCTGTATGCTGAATCCTGGGTTTATTGGTCCCCTAATACGTAAAACATTTGAGCTTTGATGGATGTTAGACCTGAGTGTGCTCTGACTCACAGGAGCCTTTGCAAACACTGAGAGTCAGTGGTTAGACATGGAGGAAGGACAGTACACATGAAAAACACCAAGCTTATCCCAAGCTTAGGCAATTAACCCTCTGAGTATACCTTTAGATTTCTCCTTGGCAAGAAAATATACTAGGAGTTGGCATGTTGCTGGCGTACGCCTTGCATGCCCCCATTTGCTGTGTGTAGCTACTTTGTCTGAACTGGAACATTTCCTCCACTCCCACCCCCAAAAGAGATGGCTCTTAAAACTCAGGCAGTAAGCAAAATGTGTAAGATTTACAAAGCTTGTTTTCAAGGTTACAAAAGAAGGAAACAATCGCCTGTGACAGAAGACTTCCCACAAGGCCGCACCACCTGCAAGTTATGCAGAGAACACTAAGGATGTAGTATTTGTGAGTTGTCTCCTGTGGGAATTTTACCTTTGAGTTACCCATGCTTCTATAGATAACTTAAAACAACTCCTGGTTCACTACATTAGATGAGGAGGGCTTTTCTCTTTGGTCCATATCGAGTCTGGAGCGAATAGATGTGCATTCACACTTTACCAGGAAGAATCACATAACACTATGGGAGAGTTTCTCCTGATAGTGTGAACTGTGAAGGCAAAGAAGGGTGGTGGGCTGAGTCACAGCTACCGTTAAGGAATTAGAAACGGTTATTATTTGCTCAGTCCAAAGTCCTTTCAACAGCGACAAAGCCAGACAGGGCCCTGTAGAGATGCCTCAATGGTTAAGAGCCTTGGTTGCTCTCTCAGAGGATTTAGGTTCAATTTTCAGTACCCACCTAACAGCTCACAATTGGCTGTAACTCCAAATTCAGGGGATCTGACATCCTCTTCTGGCCTCTGCAGGTAGCAAGCGTATATGTGGTGCACATACAGGCAAATAATTCATACATGTGAACTAAAACTAAGTAAGTATGTTAAAAGAAGCCAGGGAGTTGATGGAGAAGAGTCTGGGTTATAGTGATCCAGATAAGACAATGACCCCCACATCCGTACTATGGTACACAACATTGCTCTTTGGCAGAATAACTGGTACAAATGACAAGATCTTTGTTGTACAGAATTTTGCTAACACTTCTTAAAGCACCCTTATAGGGTCAAGAGATGGCTCAAAAAGGTGGTGGTGCCCTTGTAGAGGACCTCAGTTTGGTTCCCAGCACCCATGTTGGGTGGCTCACAACATCCTGTAACTCCAGATCTAGAGAACTGACATCCTCTTCTGGCATCTGTGGGCACCAGCAGTGCCCAGGCATACATAGAGACAAAACATCCATGCATACAAAATTAAGAATAGGCATTTTTAAAAAGAAATTATTTTTTTTTAATTTTATGTATTTGAGTACACTGTAGCTGTCTTCAGACACACCAGAAGAGGGCATCAGATCCCATTACAGATGGTTGTGAGCCACCATGTGGTTGTTGGGAATTGAACTAAGGACCTCTGAAAGAACAGCCAGTGCTCTTAACTGCTGACCCATCTCTCCAGCCCAAGAATGGATATTTTAAAAATCTTTAAAAGAAGATTTTACTGCACAGATGATAGGATGCAGATCTGAGTGTCTTCTAGATTTAGAAAAAGCACCTGGAAGTCATAACTACATTCAAATTTAGGACCATGGATGGGAAACCAATCCACTCTAGGTGCAAGGACCAGGCACAGCTGTGAGATTTAGGGATGCCTTATGGTAGAATAAGATATGGATGATACTTGACATAGTTATTCAGAACGTCCTAGAACAGCCTGTACTTGCACATATAGAACAGCTGCAGGTGTTCCTGGGGCTTCTGGAACATTGGAACACTTTCATGATCCACCTTGCCTGAATTGCTTATACTTTCTCTAACTTGACAGAAGGGTGCCATGTGGGATTGGGACAGAAAGGCTCTGTAGGGCTTGAAGATGTTTTGGTAGGACAAACTAAACAGTTGTATGCTTCGTCCTCCAGTGTTCCCTCATGTTAGAAGTCACCAGAAGCTCAGAGGGCTATGACCAGAGGTATGTAAGAAATGGCTTAAGAAATATAGTCCTGATGGAGTTTTGGTCTCAGTCATGGAAAAAAGTAGGATCTTGGTATACAGTGCTAGAACAGCGATTTGCTATTGTGTATAAAGCATTGTGACAGATGGAATCCATCGCTGGTTCCATCTCAGTGACAGTGAAAGCAGCTTGTCTGATAAAAGGCCGGGATGCAGGAAGCCTTCCGAAGGGTCAAACCTCTTTCTGGGGTGGCACAGACTGTAACTCTTCAAGGGTGGCACACATTTACAGTAATATGATGTGGTGCTTGCAAACGCTCTCATCGATGCCCTCCAGGTTGCACTGGGTTCAGTTTCTTTCCAAGCCTCTGAGTCCTGCCCAGTATTTGAACCAACATCCCTGCCAGGCAAGGTGCTGACAACGGTTCTTCTCATTTCTGCAGATGCTTCTCACATTGATAGTAGAGACAAGGTCACTAGACAGGAGTGGGTGTTTGCAGCCATTTGAAGAAATGTTTCCACCATGCAGCTGGACAGAAGAAAGGGGAGGAGTGGCCCACAGCTGACTTAAGAGTAATGGGAATGGTGCCAGCTCTGAGGCTTGACCTGTGGCATCATCTGCTGACAGCTGGCTGAATTTGATGGTCATCGGGGAAGAGAGAAGTGGCGGGCTCCAGATTGGCCGCAGTGAGGACAACAGACGTGCAAGAGATGTATAACAGAGCTCAGCAGAAACCAGAGTCCCCAGTGGTTCCTCACATGGCAGCACACAGCCTGATGAGCCTTCCTGGAAACTAGGGATCAGATAGCTTTACCAACATACAAAATGCAGGCCATCTGCTTCGAGTGTCACAAGAAGCTATTTGCTGGGTTCATGTAAAGTCTGATCACCAGAGAGCCAACATAGGCTAAAGAAGAGCCAGCATATTCAAGAAACATTTGTATATTCTGCAAGCTGTTTTGACACCTGGGGTCAGCTTCTAAGTAGAACCTTGGCAAATATATGCCATGATGAGAAAAATACACAATCTACCTGTCCACTGTGGGACTGGTAAGTAGACTTCACAGGGTTTATGCCTGTTGGTGGAGCAAGCAAATATCTTCTCATCTGCATACTGCCATAGGCTTCTTATAAGTATCACTGTGTAAACAGGCTGGTGATGTCACCAAGAGTCTTACCCAACTCAATGTTATATATGGACACTCTGGAAAACCAGCAGTCATGGATGCTGAGAAAGTCCAGTGGTACATCTACCTGTCCTATAACACTGCAAGGCTGGGTGTTTGAAATCACAGATTTTGATAACTGCAGTTAAAGACTTAAATGTAGCGTGTACCCTAGAGGTCTGGGGAGAAGTATTCCCATAATCAAGAAAGTTATCTAATACAGATCCCAGTGGAAGGGTTGATTACTTCACTGTGAGTTATTGACCTGGGGGGTTTGTCTTAGGTTTTCATTGCTGTGGACAGACACCATGACCAAGGCAAGTCTTATAAGGACAACATTTAATTGGGGCTGGCTTATAGATTCAGAGGTTCAGTCCATTATCATCCAGGCTGGAACATGGCATCATTCAGGCAGGCATGGTACAGGAGAAGCTGAGATTTCTACATCTTCATCTGAAGGCTGCTAGTGGAAGACTGGCTTCCAGGCAACTAGGATGAGGGTCTTAAAGTCCACACCCACAGTGACACACCTATTCCAACAAGACTACACCTACTCCAACAGGGCCACATCTTCTAATAATGTCACTCCCTGTGCCAAGCATATAGAAACCATTACAAGGCTCTTGGGGTTTCCTATACCATATGGGACATTGTCTACTATGTCTGGCTGTATACTAGAACTAGATGGTAAATTACTGTCGCTGGAGATGCCACTTGCTCTTGTTGCAGGACCTAGGGAAATTAGCCTATGATCGAGCTAGAAGCTTCCTCCCTATTGGCTTGCTTTCTTAGTGTCAGACAGTGCTATTCGGGCTGCTAGGAGAAATGTCCCCAATGGTCCAGCATGGTTGTGAACCCAACCTGCTTACAATAGTGGCGTTCCAGGAAAATGTGTTCACTGGTATGAAGTGGCAGGACTGTAAGAGGAGCAAACAACCAATATCAGATTGAATTTAAGGCCCACTCTACAGTATGTTTGATGGTGTGAGCCAGGACAAAAACCTGTGCCTGGAGAAGCCGGAGACCCCAGCATGAAGGCTCTTGCTACTGTTGGTTAGAAAATGTGATGCACCTGTCAGATTACCTTCTAAACATTTGTGCTAACACTCATAGATTATTGCAATGATCAGACCATCCAGTAGAAATTCTCCTTATGGTTGTGGAAGTTACTGCAGAGATTCCTAAATGGTCAAACTGCTGGATTTGTGGACAACTCACCCTCTCAAGTTAAGCATGCATACCCTGGACTGACGGCCTTTCCTCTGTCCCCACAAACTGGGCTGATTTCTTAGAATCCCTTGAAAAGCAGTGGTTTCTTCCAGTAAGTAACATGGGCACTGAAAAAAGTATTCACTGGTGGGCTCAGGTCAGAGGAGTCTTTGGCTATTGTCCACTGAAACAAGATAAAAAAAGGATACAGGCCATTTGGATATCCATGACTTAAAAAACAACAACCAGGGATTAAACCTAGGACCTTATACATGCTAGGTAAGTGCTCTGCTATTGAGCTGTATCCCCAGCTCTTTGTGTGTGTGTGTGTGTGTGTGTGTGTGTTCACGAGTGTTAAGTCCAAAAGTTAATGTAGGTGCTATCCTTGACCGCTTGCCATCTTATTTATTTTTAGAAACATTAATTTATTCTTATTTTATGTGTTTGGGCATTTGTTTTTCCTACACATATAGTGTGGACCACATGCACACGTGATGCCCTTAGTGGTAAGAAGAGAATGTTGGATCCCCTGGACCTGGAGCTATAGAGGGCTGTGAGCTACTATGTGGGTCCTGGGAACCAAACATGACTCTTCTGTAAGAGTAGCAAGTGTCTTAACTGTTGAACCATCTCATAAGCCCCTCCACCTTACATTTTATTTT